>NC_134403.1:350878145-351128263 GCF_038048845.1 Mixophyes fleayi
AATTCTCAACTCGACTCACAGCAGTTTCACCGATTACGTTCTGCCTCTCACCGGATTGCAAAGGCCTCCAATTAGGCCTCATGCTGGCTTTTGTTAAAACTCAATGGGGCATATTCAAATAAAATGACAGATTACGGTTACACGTGGCTGCATATTTCCCGTTACCGCAACATCGCAAGCCACCCTGTGAGTGCGAAGGGAAAATCCAATATATTGCAGTACCATATTGGCACTTTATGTGCACAGCCGCACATAACCGCGATCTGCCGTCTTAATTGAATCTGCCCCAATAATTGGAACTACCTCTTGCCCCACTACTCCATCAGAAGGGCACTGAAATAGAGAGGACTCAAGGAAATTTTCATTGGATTGACAGTTTAAACACAAAGCTAAATGCCATTTCTGGCACCAAAGATGGTATTTAAATGTCCTGGTCCCAACACTATACTACGGGCCCAACTCACAAATAGTTCCATTTATCCACATCACTCCAACACAATTTTGCAAAAGTGCAATACATAAATCAGTCTACCATGCTCTTATACTCCTCCGCTGCAGGTTGCCATGTTAGAGGGAGGTGCAGTCACAGAGGACCTCATTTCGAGTTAGGAGCAAAGCAAAAAAAGAAGCAAATTTGCACCCTGGCAGATCCATGTTGCACTACAGGGAGGGGGGGAGATTTAAAATGTGAGGATAGGTTTAGAGTTCGGAGGTGGCGTGTTCCAGCTCAAGTCTAAATTGCAATGTAAAAATAAAGCTGTACAGTATTTGTGCAACATGTAAAAGCAGCCAGTATTTCCCTGCATGCAAAAAATATGCGTTTGCTCCCCTTGCATTGCAAAATGGTTTGTCCAGGAGCAAATTTTCACCTTTTTTTTTGGCTTTTCCTGTGGTCACAAACCCTAAAATAGTGTTTTTTGTACTGCGTAATTACTGCTTTCTTGCTCCAAAGTCAATTCTGTGTTAGCATCTGTTGAGTTAACTGTACATAGGTCAAGATCTATGTTCCAGTCTCTACCCTAAAGAATGCTGTGTGGTGTCTCCCCCTGAAGGTGAATTTCACAAACTGAAAATAAACA
Organism: Mixophyes fleayi; assembly: GCF_038048845.1. Classification (NCBI taxonomy): domain Eukaryota; kingdom Metazoa; phylum Chordata; class Amphibia; order Anura; family Limnodynastidae; genus Mixophyes; species Mixophyes fleayi. The sequence goes on from NC_134403.1 coordinate 350,879,225, forward strand.
GATATTAGGCAAGGGCTAGGGCTTTGGGAGATGAAAGTAGTAAGAAAATTATGAATTTTCCCTGCCTGGTCATGGGTTCTAGTGGAGGATTGGCTGGGGCCAGTGATGTCCCAGTAGTTTAAAAAACTGTATTCTCACCTTAATTCTCACATTAATCCAATAGTTACTTGTCAGGGTTTTCAGCAGAGGTTGGTTATCTGTGATTTGTGTTTGTGTAATAACCCATACCCATGTGTTTGTGGAGATGTGCCCCGCAGTGCCCGTGAAGAGGGTGAAGAAAGAAGAAACGAAAATCAACTTACCGTTCCTGCAATCCAGCGCTGATGAGTATTTCTTTTCTTCCGCAGGTCCGGCCAGCAGTGGGCAGGTGAGCCAATCAGGGCTCGCCTCCCCCCAGCTAATCGGCAGCCGGATGAGTGAGCCAATACTGGCTCACCTCTGCCTGGTAGAAAAAAATTGCCCTAGTACTTTCAGTTTAGTTTTTTAGGCCTTTGGGTTTTTTTTGTATTTCAGACCCTTTTTTCTACCTATTTTTATAGAAACAAAATGCATATAAGGACAGCACTGATTTATTGATTTTGATTTTCTGATCTCTTCTGTGTTTTAGTCTTATATTTATTTGTTGTTGTTAATTGTTGAACACTCATTTACAACCTCTATAATTTACTGCTGGATACATCTACCCAGCTAAGAAATCAATATATAATAATGTTATTCGCTTTTTAAAGCTATTGGAAAAGAATAACCAGGCTCAGTGAAACTATGCAGAATTTTCAATACTTCCCAATAATTCTATGTTGGTGGGGAATGTTGTGTAAATTCCCCCACCCACAGAAATAATTCTCCACAAGTCAGGTCTCTTTGGAAACAATGTGAAGTGATGAATGTGGCAGATGTTACTGTACACACTAGAAAGCAAGATAATATGTATCCTGCCTGAGTTTGAATGTCTCGCTGAGATCAGCGGATGACACATCTGGACTTTATTCATTGTGTGCTTAATGATTCTTTGATTTGTTTTGTTGCTTTTTTTAGTTGTTTTGGTATAGATATGGGTGGGTGGTTGTTTTTGTACCTTTAATATAACACAGTGTGTAATTTTAGGGAATTATCTACTATTACATTTTGTGCAGCACACTATTTATTATAGGAAATACAAATACATGTAGAATGAAAGATACAAACATATGAAGAAGCACCACAGGCTACTGTCAGACCTGCAGACTTATTTTTAGCCCTTCGTTAAAGATTTTCCAGTTTCTGTAATAACTTTCCTGGAGACTACTTTACCCGGTGTGAGCGCAACTGTATCTCTTTGTGTATGTCTTATATAACGTATATTTCAGGGCACCCTGAGGCTTGGGAATCACAAAAGCATCTTCTGGTACAGATGTATCATCTATCTAACTGTTTTTAAAGCTGGACGTATCTGCTGCCATCGCGTATCCAATGCAGCACGAGTTCTTCACACTAACCATTGGGGGCATTATTATTTATAATACATACGTTTTACTACTGTATACTGAAGTGATCACATCAGTACTCACAGATCATAAGCAATGGCCTTAAAACTGATTTGCATAGAGATTTACAGGCGCTTATACATATATAAGGGCTTGATTAATCATTGATCGTGATGTGAATGTAATTTGCGTTTAGAAAAAGTGCACGTAACTTGTGCAACCGTACGCCCGTAATCACATACAAGCGGATCTCAAGATACGTTTCCATTTGAATCTGAGTATAAGGACGCTCATAATAAGCTACTTGCCGTATGTGCAGAACAGAACAGAGGGGTTGGGTACGGGTGATCGGTGCTGAATATTCCGACAACGAGGAATCCTCCAATTAAAAGCTGAATCTGTAAAAAAACGATTTAAAGAGATGCAGACTTAACTGCATGCCGATGTTGGAGATGTCTAATCGGAGCAAGACGATGACTTCAACTGACTCCGACTACTGAGGTGTCCGTCACTACACTTTAAAGTCATTGTGACTTCTATCTCTTTTAATTTAAAGCGGCAATGTCAAACTCCGCAGGTTAAGTGTTTAAAGACTTAACCAGACATTGGCGCTTTAAATTAAAAGGGATAGAAGTCACAATGACGTTAAAGTGTAGTGCCGGACACCTCAGTAGTTGGAGTCACTTGAAGTCAGCATCCTGCACAGATCGGACATCTCCAACGTCAGTATGCAGGTAAGTCTGCTTCTCTTTAAAAAAAAAATTACAGATTCGGTCTTTAATTGGTGGAGTCCTCAGTGTCGTTATGGTGGTAATCGTGAAAACGATTACCACCGAAACAGAGTACAGTCCCATCAGAACGCATGGAAAACAAAATACTTTTTTAAATAAATTTACAACTCTTAATATTGTAATCATTAACTTGTTTTTAGGTTTTTTTTTACAAGAAGAGATGCCTTGAACTTGAATTGGCCGGATCTGCGTAGGCACGCTCTTACTGTACATAGCCTGTGATGGTCCACCTCTTCACACTCCAATTCCACCCTTCAAGTCGTAGGTAGTTGTAAGTGTCAGTTATTTTGGACATGAATTGAATACAATTGCGTTCGTTGGCATAAATCCCATTTTGAAGCAAGCGCAGAGCTTTATCACACCAGATACAGCATGCAAATGGACTTACATCCGAAGATAAATCAGGCCCCTTGTGTGCATTATATAGGACTTAATTTTTTAAAGTTGGTTACCAATTTACAGATTACAGTGACAGGTACAAACACCTATTAATAAAAGAGCAAAAACTAAATGACTTGCTAATCTTGTGGTGACAACACATACATTCTGAAAAGCATCTGTAATAATCTTCATATATCCCCCTAGAGACTCACTATGAATTGTCCTAGTAGATGGGTTGAGGAGTCTCACTATGAACTGTCCCAGTAGATGGTTTGAGGAGTCTCACTATGAATTGTCCTAGTTGATGGGTTGAGGAGTCTCACTATGAACTGTCCCAGTAGATGGGTTGAGGAGTCTCACTATGAACTGTCCTAGTAGATGGGTTGAGGAGTCTCACTGTGACCTGTCCTAGTAGATGGGTTGAGGAGTCTCACTATGAACTGTCCCAGTAGATGGGTTGAGGAGTCTCACTATGACCTGTCCTAGTAGATGGGTTGAGGAGTCTCACTATGAACTGTCCTAGTAGATGGGTTGAGGAGTCTCAATATGAACTGTCCTAGTAGATGGGTTGAGGAGCCTCACTATGAACTGTCCTAGTAGATGGGTTGAGGAGTCTCAATATGAACTGTTCTAGTAGATGGGTTGTGGAGTCTCACTATGACCTGTCCCAGTAGATGGGTTGAGGAGTCTCACTATGACCTGTCCTAGTAGATGGGTTGAGGAGTCTCACTATGAACTGTCCTAGTAGATGGGTTGAGGAGTCTCACTATGAACTGTCCCAGTAGATGGGTTGAGGAGTCTCACTATGACCTGTCCTAGTAGATGGGTTGAGGAGTCTCACTATGACCTGTCCTAGTAGATGGTTTGAGGAGACTCACTATAGACTTTCCGAGTAGATGGAATGAGAAAACTTGCTATGAACTTTCCTAGCATATGGACTGAGGAGTCACAATGGACTTTCCTAGTAGATGGGTTGTGGAGTCTCACTAAGGACTTTCCAAGTAGTTTGCCTGAGAAGTATCACTATGTACTTTCCTAATATATGGGCTGAGGATAACTTTTCATTTATGTACATTATGCACAAGCAACTGATGAAAAGTCCCCACCTACAGAATCAGAACTTAAAGAAACTGAATCTAGTTTATCTTCTACTATGACCCTTTTAACAGAGCTGAAATTTGTATATAGTATATTACAGGAAATGTGATGTAGAATTTTTTTTTAACTATCTAACAGTAATTTCACAAGCTATTTAAAACAGATATGTACATATTATTGCCCCCTGAATTGTATGTGCATCATGTACAATATCTCCTGAAAAACGGGAATGAGGTGAACCAGCTTTGGTCTATGGACACTCGTGTATGGCACAGAACAGCTAAGGATAAAACAATAACAATTTTGAAAAGCAATAGTATGAAAAACTATACAAATTGAAAGTTTGCCATGACACAATTATTGGAACCCTTCTGAGCAATTCAATTTGGAAATAAAAAACAGAGTTAGATTAAACTTAAGTGTGATAAATTAGAAATTAGAGTCAACTGTGACTAATTGTTAGTGCTCACATGACTTGAATTAAACAATGATAGTTTTAATGTTTAACAATGTATTTCCTGTCAGGAGCAAATACAGGATTTTTAAGAGGTGGATTCCAAATGGTTGAATTCGGAACAAAGCAAAAAAAACATTGATACCATGACACCAGTTTTGACTAATTATATACATATATATTTAATCCTATGCCACCTATTTCCTGTTATCTATACTAATAATTAACTTTAGAATAAAATACATTGAGTATTACATATTTAAATAAACTGTTATTATATTACAAAGGTGGACTGCGAAATGCGTGACTCACTGAGAAGTTCAGCACAGCCAGTCCTGACCTAGACATTCAGCCTGGGAGGAGCTACTGTGGCTGCGCATGCGCAATAGCCCCATTTCAGCCATCTTACAATGTACAGCATCCGCGATGCTGTTCAGAGAGGTGTCCATGGTGCTGCTGCATAGGACCCGCTGCATGAGTGTTACATGCCTAACATTTTACCCATCCATCCTCCGTGTAGGGTTAGGGGGGTTCAGGGAACTGGAAACACCTCCTGAGTGCGCCCCTGCCTGTTACATTGTCACAATGGTGAAGACAAGAGAGCTGCCTGAGAGCATCAGAAGTGCTATTATCACCAAACACAAGATCTCTAAAGAGTACAAGGCCATCTCCGAAGACCTTTAAATCCCAGTTTCAACAGTGCCCAATGTTATTAAGAAAATTGCTACTCATGGATCTATAAAGAACCTCCTTTATGTAGGGGAAAGAGGAAAATCGATGCTAGAAGTCTTTAAAGGTTGGTACAAACTGTGTAAGAAAAACTACATAAAAAACCATCCAAAGAGCTGAAGGCTGACCTGGAATAATCTAGAGTGATGGTTTCAGCCAGTACCATACACGGCACTCTAAACCAAGAAGGGCTTTATGGGCAAAGGCCAAGGAGGACCCCACTGCTGAATTAAAGACATAAAAAGGACGAATGCAAAGGCAAATGTTCTGTACATAGACAAAACCAAAATAGACCATTGATTTCTTGTTTACAGGCAGCAAAATTAAGCTTTTAAGGAGAAGAACACCCTACATATGGTTAAACATGGTGGTGCTTTGCTGCCTCTGGTACTGGAGGCCTTGATTGTATTGAACAAATCATGAAATCAGAGGATAACCAAGGCATTTTGGAGCAAAATGTGCTACCCAATATAAGAATAGTAGGTTTGGGTCGAAGATCATGGGTCCTCCAACACAAGAAAGACCCAAAACACACATCCAAAACCACAAAAGAATGGTTGAAAGGAAAATATGGTTTTAAACAGGGCAGTAATGAGTCCTGATCTCAATCCAATTGAAAATCTTTGGAGACAGCTGAAATCTGCCATTAGAAAAAGGAATCCTGCAAACATTCAAGAACTTTGACAAACTTAAAGGGAAGAGTGGGAGCAAGTACCAGCAGAGAGGTGCAAGAAGCTTATAGATGGCTACAAGAAACGTTTGGAGGCAATAATTGTTGTTAAGTTATAGTAGTCTGCAATAGATAGGCAGACAGAAATAAATATAACACATTTTGGTGTTTTCACATGGCAGTGATTCAGAGCCTCAAAATCATCACCAATTAAAATTAGCATGAATCAGCAAGGCGATCTATACAACAGTCTCACCACAGATTTACAAATGGCCACGGAACAGATGTGGTTACCTACCTCAAATTGCAGCATTTATTATCGTGTGGTTTGGCGGCTGACAACTAAAACCAAATCATGTGGTTCAGGACAAACCACATGGTAAAAGCAGTCATAAAACATCCAGCTTTAACCTTTCCATTTTCTAAAAGCCGAGTGCTACCCAAAAAAATGTTTAGCCCCCGCATTCATCCAGGCCCCCTAGAGAGTCCTGGCCCATTGATAAGAAACACTGGATCTGCTCTGAGGGTACTAGGGTCAAAAATGATAAAATATAGCGCATGCTCTTGTGGCACTACAAGCGCCAGCATGCATTAGTGCACCAGTGCATACTTGCACTTTTAGTGCCACAAGAGCGTACATACAAATGTTGCCCCACTAATAAACAAATAACGATTGCCTAATATAAATGACATAAGCACTGCCTCCAATTATATATAAATAATTAATATCCCCAATTCTATACAAACAAAGCTACCATATGTATATTATTAATGAATGCCACAATAAGGATATTATTAATGAATGCCCCTAAAAGTATGATTTATTTTTTGCCTTTAAAAAATATAAAAAAATTAACTCTGCACCCATAATAAGTACTGATGATTCTGTCTTAGTCTGACGTCATCCACTTTCTTTCCATTTGATGGCTAAACATTTTATTAAATAGATGGGGTGATTGGCAGACTAAAAGGACAATCAGTTGCTTTGTTTCATCAACCTCTAGGCTTCTGTCTTTTTATTAGACTTTAAACTCTCATTTATTGATACTGCATTGAAGAGGTGAATCACTCGGCGTAACATCACTCAGTGTACATTGTCATTAGTGATTGTAGCAAGCACAGGTTTCCATACCTGTCAGTAACTGCTGAATTATTAACCTCGTCAAGGCAAATCAGTGTATGTCAGGTTCTACTGGCAGCAAATGGAAAGCGTGGGCATATGGCTATGTATAAGGAATGTGAGCTTGCCAGTCATGTGCTATTACCTCTGGCAAGGAAAGGATTATGTCATTCAAGTTCTAAGCAAAGCTTACAGCCATGGAGAATGTCAATAATGCATTATCCCACATTTAAATGTGTTTAAAGAATACATGTTTCCAGCTTGTACAGCAATTTCCTAAGCGTATAAACTTGGCAGGACTCTGACAGCTCAATATGTGAAAGAATAAAATCATACAAAAAACTATAACAATTGGCGATACCACAAAGCACTATGAACACAAAATAATTACATACAGCAACAACAATAAAAAAGAATACAAAGTTAGTCACTGCATCATCCAAAATAATATAGCAAAGAGCTTATAATAGGAATATGTCATAAGCCAATATGAACAGGTTGGATTTTCAGTGATTGATAGGAGATAGATTCCATTCCTGGTCCTTCTAACAGCATTATAAGTGATGTCAGTCCCCGCAGAGTATGGTTGTTACAATGGACAGAGTGCAGTATTTATTGGACATGAATGGTGGCCAGGGTGACCATAATGATGAAGGAGAGGAGCGTTTATTGTCCATGACTGTCACCATTTTCCTATATGTGATATTCAAACTAATTTAATTGATAATATGAGTTATGGCTGTACAGCTGGTTATCTCCCATTCCTACAAATAAGTAATGACGGAGTAATATATGGGATATCTTTGGATCTGTCAACTCTACCGCGTTCAGACGAGGTCATTCAATGCATATTTTCTAATTTTACCAGTAAGATAATATTGGAGCTTGAGTTAGGATTATGGGTAGGCCTGAGCTAATGTTAGATCTAAGTTTAAAATTTGATGTAAGTTTACATGTACGACTTACTATTCAAGTCCTGAAAGTTGAGAAGTGAATGATCAATTTAGGTCTCCCTCACCCTCAACCAGCCGGACGTTAAATACACAGATTTTTTTATTTTATTTAATAAACCGGTCTCCTTCCACCCAATCAGCCCCAGAATTTAATTGATAACATTCCCATTTAATAAGTATGCTTATTTACTCCTATACAGCCCTGATATTAAATTAACAGCATCCATGTTTAATAATTAGGTCTCCTCCCCCGTAAACAACCCGACCCGACATTAAATTAATACTATTTATAGTTAAAAAATAAGCATCCTTCCTCCCAACCAGCCTCAATATTAAATAGACACTCCTAAGAGAAAAGACTAGGCTCCTCTTGTAAGATTGGTGGGACAGGGCCTTAATGACGCGATTCACGCCATCAGGCTTCACTAGGCGAGTACTAATGACACAATTGTTTTCGTTGTGACCCCTTCTACCCGCTGCGCGATGGATTGATCGCATTGCACAGCTGGGAGTTGGGGCTGTGATGACATGTAATCACACCCCCAACACTTTCCCTTTGCTTTGAACATCTTCTCTAGCATCCCAGAGAAAGGAAGTCCAGATTGTAGGCAAGCAAGTTTTATTACATAGTTGCCTATTCTCACGGAATGTCCGGGAGACCCCAAAAGTTCTCTAGGACAACTGAGAGAGCAATGTAACTGCTCACATCCTGCCCACTGCAGTAGTATAGAGGGTGGGGGTAGGGGTGGGGATTAATGACACAATGTATGAAACTGGCCCTGCCACCCGCATAATAGGACGAAAATTGTGTTGTGGTTCTCATGGTCACGCAGCGGGATCTCCCCTCCCGGAGGGGAGACTACAAATGTCGACTAGTATGGTATAGTATTTACATTATAAAGCTGAGGTTAGTACTTGTTTGTTTGTTTCTTCATTTATTTGATGTTACAGAGGGATTTCTTATCTCGCTAGGACACCAGAGTGCTGAAGCGCATTTGGTGATGAATCTAGCCTCAACATATTCACATAAAGGATTATATGAGTGGGCAGGTCTAATGTGGTGCAGATTGGCAGTCCTTATGTATAATGTAACTAGAAGATACACTCTAAGTATTGTAAGCTAAAGGAAAAAAACAATCCAAGCAGTTGGTCATATATCAAAATATATTGGGATCTAATAAAGGAAAATATATGAGGTCTATTTTAAAAAAGAAGTATCCCTTAAATACTACTATGAATCAGCCACGCACATATTCTATATAATAGACGGTTAGTACTCTGACAGCAGATGATTCAGCAGGAAATGAATGTTGATATAACTAATGTTCAGCTATTGACAAACCAGTGCCACACCCATTACACCACCACCACATCACCTCATAAAACAACATCATAACCCATAAACATGAAATATAATAAAGCAAACACATACTCTGTGCATCCAAACAGCAACACCAGAGCAACAACACATAACTACAGTAAGAAAGTAAAGTCCATCATGTGTTTCATTTGAAATAGAGCACACATGGTTAGAGGACATAAAGATTCATGTATGAAATTGAAAAAATAAGGCCTTTGACACAAACGTTGTCTTGTGGTGTTATGCACCCGTAATTGTGCCAATGCGCAGTCAAGCACACATCACTGCAGGTGTGGTTCAAATTGTGTGATATAATCTATACCAAGTCCAATATGAATTTTTCATTAAAACCTGCCTTAAATCTCAAATATATATATATATATATATATATATATATATATGTATGTATGGGCAGCCCGGTGGCTACCTTATCTGTGAGGAGTTTGTATGTTCTCCCCATGTTTGCGTGGGTTTCCTCCGGGTGCTCCGGTTTCTGGTAGGTTAACTGGCTGCTAAAAAATTGACCCTAGTCTGTCTGTCTGTGTGTGTGTGTTAGGGAATTTAGACTGTAAGCTCCAATGGGGCAAGGATGATGTGAGTGAGTTCTCTGTACAGCGCTGCGGAATTAGTGGCGCTATATAAATAAATGGTGATGATGATTTTATATATATATCTACTATATAAATGCCTAGTGGCGTGTGTGGAAAAAAAAAACCAAGCTGCAGCACCACCTGCTGGGCAGAGTTATACACTGACCTATATATTTCTTGAAGGAGAAGTGACAGTTGGGAATGGTTGGTGGTTGCCGGGGGTGACAGTGGGGAGTTTTTAACACCTTAAGTAGCTTGATGAAGGATGTGGCGATGAAGATGAAGGATGAGGTGATGGAGAAAAATGATGAGGTGGTGACATGTGGACAAAACCACGTTAAAAAAGGGCGCTTGCGATGGAAAGTAACGCTCTTCCCCTGAGGAGGCCTGGGCTATGGCCCAAATCCATGACAAGAACCTTTTTAACACCTTAAGTAGCTTGATTTGACTAGAATGCATAAGTATCATGCACGGGTTAACTTGTATATATATATATATATATATATATATATATATACATATATATATATATATATATATATATATATGTTCTAAATATTTTCTTTTCAGTCAAATAAATATTTCATTGGGTGTGATTCAAACCTGCATACTGAATCAAACTTGTGGGGTGCAGAGATCTCATGTCATGGACTCATTAGTGTGTTAATGGATATTCACATTCCCCTAACGCAGCCTGAGCCGCATTACAATATCTAGTTCCCTAATGGACTGTGTGTGTTGTGTGACCTCAGGATCTACCTAACCAGGAGCTATATCTGATATATACAGCATAAATATAGTGTAGATATAGCTGGAAATGCAGATTCAAAGTACAGAAAGCTGTTTTGACCAGGATCACACTACCGATTAGCATGTGAATACCTTCTGCTTTACTTAGACTCTTACTGCTTTCCTACATATAATGGAGGGCTCTTAGGTTTCCTTAGCCCATCTCACGGTAACCTAATAGATACAATATTGCTTAGTAAATACTATGACAAATTAGTGAGTGATCACTTTTCACCATGACTGTGCTTTGGGTTTTCTGCCAATGGGACATCTGGGCTGTATGTTGCGGGGAACCAGTATAGCTTCACACATCTGGAAGCACAGAGTGTTGTGGAATACCAAGCCATGATTTAAACACTGTGCCACCCTGGGGAAATCTGTGAGTAATGGCTGTGCTCAAGTAACGGCTGTCGGCTGTGACAAACCGTAGACAGGGTGAGAGCCGACTTTCTCTATTAAAGATTTAAAAGTATCAACGAGTGAGCAAACCCTTGCAATCATTTCCATTAAGGTTTCTAAACAAATAGGAGGAGTATGTACGATTATTGTCTTCTTTTGGATGCCATCAACATTGTGGTATTGTGTAGCTTTTTATAAGATGGCACCAGACAATAAATCATAATTATAAACAGAATCTCAGTTTTAAAGCTCAGCAGCTGTTCCGTTATTAGCAGACACTGCAAAATATTAACTGTTCAGACTTAAGGATGGATCTTACGCCAGCAGCTCAGTAACAGGGATTATTTACTGTCAGTGTGTTAGAGCACGGTGGGAAGCCCACCAGCTGCCTTCTGCAGACATCAATCTGCAGTTCTTTCCACCTGGGACCTACACTTTACACACAGGCAGGTGAATAGCACCAGCGGGTCAGAAGCGTGTTTGTATGACTAGATACATTGCAATCATACAGAGTCAACAGCATTATACAGATATTTGGATTGTTAATAGCACAGTGTACACAGTGCATAATATTTCATGAGGATTAGCAAGCTCTTATCTCTACAAAGCAGGGGTGACAAAATATGTTATTAGACCAATGTACATACAGAATATATACATTGCCTGGGGAGGACTTGCCTTTCAACGATGTGTGCAGGTAAGACTCAGCACAGTTAAAAGTATAGCAATGATCGTGTTAACATATTCATCTGCATCACCATTTATTTATATAGCGCCACTGATTCCGCAGCGCTGTACAGAGAACTCATTCACATCAGTCCCTGCCCCATTGGAGCTTACAGTTCAAATTCCCTAACACACACACAGACAGGCAGAGAGAGAGAGAGAGAGAGACTAGGGGCAATTTCGATAGCAGCCAAATAACCTACCAGTATGTTTTTGGAGTGTGGGAGGAAACCGGAGCACCTGGAGGAAACCCACGCAAACACAGGGAGAACATACACACTCCACACAGATAAGGCCATGGTTGGGAATTTAACTCATGACCCCAGCTCTGTGAGGCAGAAGTGCTAACCACTTAGCCACCATGCTCCCCAAGCTCAACATGTATTGCAATATGTGAGACTAAAATGCTCTATTTTTACTATAGCTAAAATTAGCTAGAATAACATATATAATGTATTTAGTGAGTGCAAGGGATCTAATGGCTTTTTCTGTGGAAATTCACCAATCTCTAATCTCTTTATCTCATTGAAATAAATCTCATCCCGCAACATAATATCTCTTTTGCATGTTGGGAAAAATGCAAACACATGTGCCTAATACATACTCAACAAAAACGCCCCTGAGCCACCCATCTCCTCTCATTGGCTGGTGCAAACATTTGAACCCCAGAGTGCAGCCATCTTAGCCCAACGTTAACATTGTGGCTGCAGTTTTGTATTTTCCTATTCATAAATGAACCTTTGTGTAAAGTTATCTCAAGAGAGCAATATGCGGCAAAATGTTAAATTTTTTTACTCTACTTGGACAAATTACTTAGTGTGAGGGTTTCTTACCATCTTCAAACAGAATTAGAGCTCTGATAGGACTCGTTATCATTTCAGAGATTGGACTAATGTTAGATTTAGGGTTAAAGGTGGGATAGCTTTACCTTTACAAATTGAGCAAATGAAAATGTTCGAGTTAAGACTATTAGGTTGTTCTTTAGGTTAGTGAGGCTGATGCAGAGTTAAAGGTAAATGGGTGCAATTAAAAAAAAAGCCAATGCAAAGATAGCGTGCTTCACACATGTGCAGAGAGCTACACATCTTGAGATGATTCCGGCTCCGCAGATTGGGTCAAGAACGGACCCTTGGCTGATGCCGACGGATAAGGGAAAAGGATGGGAGTTGGAGATAGAGAAGGAGTGGATGGTAAGGTAGAAGGTAAACCGGTAGAGGACAGTGTCACGGAGGCTGATGGATTGGGGGGTTTGCAATAGAAAGGGGTGGTCAATTATATCAAAGGATGAGAAGGATAAGTAGGGAGAAGAGTCCATTAGATTTGGCAAATATGTAGAATAAACTGATATGCTCAGGGGATACCCACAGTAAGAATTTGAACCAGCTTAGCAGGGCGTGGCGTCTAACAGCCTCTCAGGTCTTCACCAAGAACTGCCTCAAGGCAGGATGGGCTTGGCTGCTGAAAAACTGAAGGTCGCGGCCCCTGATAAGCCTACAGACGTGGGAGACAGGTAGACAAGCGGCAAGATAATATTGAATGGGTACCTGTAGCCGATGTCAGAGGTACAGCGGAGATCTCAAAGGAGTAGTGAGGAACAGCCGGGTCTGGTACACAATAGCAGATAATAGTCTGGCCAAAGGAAGATCCAATAGAATAGTGAGGTCCAAGCCGGATCTGGTAGATAATAGCAGATGACAGCCGAGCCAAGGAAGGGTCCAATAGAATAGTGAGTTCCAAGCCGGGTCTGGTACAAAATAGCAGATGACAGCCGTGCCAAGGGAAGATCCAATAGAATAGTGAGGTCCAAGCCGGATCTGGTAGATAATAGCAGATGACAGCCGTGCCAAGGGAGGATCCAATAGAATAGTGAGGTCCAAGCCGGATCTGGTAGATAATAGCAGATGACAGCCGAGCCAAGGGAGGGTCCAATAGAATAGTGAGTTCCAAGCCGGGTCTGGTACACAATAGCAGATGACAGCCGTGCCAAGGGAGGATCCAGAAGAATAGTGACGCGTTTGCGGCATTACATCACCGGGGGTGTGTCTAAAATGGTGAGATTTTTGGCGCCCCCGCCCCCTCACGCCTACCTCCCCCCCCAACATCTGAAAGTTGGCAAGTATGCTGATATAGAGTGACTGTAAAGTTGCACCATTTGCGTATGAGCAAAGATGCACGCTCAGTCTCACGTGTATTTAACCTTAAATCCAGTTATAGATGTGTTTGAGGCAAAGAGCAAGACCTAATTTAGGCTTCAGGCTTCCCTAAACTAATATGCTCAGAGCGCCCCTTCACCTACCACACCAGCCTAAAGGTAAAAACAAACTCATCCTTAATTTAAAATACAGTTTCTTTCACCCCCTCCACCTCCAATGTATACGTCGCATGTTTTCAAAACACAGCTCTATTTGGCTTTTTAAACAGGTCCTGACAATTTTTGTCAATCCTTTCGTTGAACTCAGAATTGTATAGCAGAACGGAGGTGTGAACAAGCGCTACTGAGGGTGAAGGGGTGAAAGTAGAGCGGCCTGACGACATCCTTGTCTCTCCTACTCGCCCATTGAGGATGACTCTTTGTCTTCGGCCTTTACCATGGGAATACATCAAAACCTTACTACATTGTTCTTTTATGTTTTCTTTTTACTTTGGAGAATTATTAACTTCTATTTTAAAATTAATTTCAGTTTATACCTCTGTCTGTCAAAATTTTACACCCCCACCCCCAAAATTTTCTGCCCTAGGCTGCAGCCTAGTCAGCCTATTGGATAATCGAACCCTGGCAAAAAGGCACCAGGATGCTTTACGTCCTGCACAGTGTTAACGCCCCTGATCTGCTCCTTTCTAAGTGCAAAATATATGTAACTGTAAGTACCGATGCAAGTTGTTCTCATGCATAGTGCATCAATTTTGAACCAAGATGTCGCTTTACTGGACGCAAAAGCACTTTCGCACAACTGTAAATCAGACCCCTACTCATTTTCTGTACTCTACATCGGTTCATATTGTTGGTATCGGGAGCGCTTTTGCTCCGTCTCCAGTTTTGGGTTGCTATGGCAACCGCTGTAGTTCCCCGGTGGTCTAGGAGGAAGCGGGGCAGCCTGACAATGTACACCATGCGCTACTGCGCACGCGCGGGTTCCGAAACTGGAACTTCTGCTTTTCGTGCCGCACTTACTTTCCAGACACTGAAGGTGTGCATGCTGCGTGCTGCATGTATATAAAACCCCAAAAGCCCTCAAAAGAGTGACCGGAGGCTCCCTACTGTTTCCCAATAAATATTAGAGGAGTCTGCCACACAATAAACTGCACGTCTGTGCAGTATAGCATACCTGCCTGCATCTGCATATATCATAGTTGCCAACATTAGCAACTTATGTCCCAGGAGGTCTGGGAGGTAGGTGGGTGTGTGGGGGGCGGGGCTCGAAGAATTGTGCCGTTAGCCGCGCCCCCGAAGCAGTCCTCACTTTTTTGGGCCAATAAAAATAGGGAGTGGGGCCACAATGACGCATACACGGCACCACTAAGCCCCGCCCCCCTCCATTTAATTTGCAGAGCCGGCCGGGAATCGGGAGAATTGCCTGCTCTCCCGGGAGTCCGGGAGACCGACCCGAATTTCAGGAGTCTCCCAGACATTCCAGGAGAGTTGGCAAGTATGGCATATATATATGAGTGCATCACCAACTGCATATATGCAAGAGTACATATACAAGTACTGCATATAATCTGTATTGCCTGATTTCTGCAACTGTTGTTACTGGTGAATACTGCTCTACTACAAGCAACTGTGAGTAACTGCATTCATCTGTTGTTAAGATCTTTAAATAAACAGCAACCTGTTAAATTTACAAAAGCGTTGTGGCTTAACATCCACATTAACACCGCTGAACACCTTTAGTAAAATCAGAAGGTATAAGCAACACATATCCCTGTGGAAATTCTGAAATAGTTGTAAAAGCATTTTATATACGATAACAATTATTTTCCAATTTACACATCCTCTACAATTTATGTGAAACAATGCGGCACTAAATAAATGACAATACTAATTATAATATTTGAACTTAATTATGTTAATAAATGTACAGTTAAACAACATTAAAGAACCGTAATTGTGCAAAGTGAAGATTTCACACACACGCTGTCACAAGAATTAAATAGTATAATTACTTCACAAGTGTTTCTCTATAAACTGTGTTATTTCTATATTTTGCTCTTTAAAAAAAAAAGTAGCTTTGTGTTTATTATAGCTGTAACAAATGTAGCTTATCAATTATACATAGAGCAATTCAGCAGCATCTATGCTTTGAACAAGTCTGCTAAGGTTGCAATTTTTAAATTGCACTAACTATCAATAAATTGTTCAAAAACGAAAGAATACTTATAAATGCGTTAAAAAGAGATATGGATTCTTTATTTTTAGCCGTAAAGTGTGAAAAGAAATATGCTAAAATATATTTTCAATATAAAATTTCTGCCATAGGTATCCCCCAGGCAATGCCAGACAGCAACAATACATTAAAGTTAATGCACAATGCCTTAAAGGGCCCCTTCTGGTCAATGCCTGCTGGGAATATTTTAGGCATTTGTGTCACTCTTTTTAGAGAATTGTGGCATAGAAGCATAGCAAGAACACTAATGTTACACATGCACATTGAATGTTTTTAAGCACAGTTTCCCCGTTCAGATGAGCTGACAATCAAATTTTGCAGCCAGGGATACAGAGAGAACGCTATTTGTCCATAGTCAAAGCTTAAAGTTACATAGAGATGTTACTGATGGGGGTAAGATCACTGTGCTGCTGAGAAACTGTGACATCTGCAAACTGTATAAAATTTCACAGGTCTCAAATCCAGGCTCAATCCAGTGATTGACCCCTTAGATTAGTGTCATAAGATCTTTAACCCACATGCCAGCCCTTACCAACAGCTAATTTAAATAATGTTTAAGACATTATATCAGGAAATGCAAGATAGAGAAAGAAGGGCAGAGTTTTAGAACTGGTTTAAATGTTTTAATTAGAGATGCTCGGGCTCGGTTTTCTGAAAGCCGAGGCCACCCGAACTAGGGGATCCGAGTAGGCTCGCAAACCGGTTCGGTATCTCAGTGCGTCCTCGGATCTGAAACGAGGCAAAATGTCATTGTTGCGTTGTCGGATTTCACGGGTTCCATAAGTACCTCCCTCCCCAGGAGATCCAGCGCCATTGCTCACACAGAAACAGGAGGGGTAGCAGTGTTCTTGTCACTCTCCATTCTCCAGTGACATTGCTCAGTGCCATTGCTCACACAGAAACAGGGGTAGCAGTGTTCTTGTCACTCTCCAGTCTCCAGTGCCATTGCTCAGTGCCATTGCTCACACAAAAACAGGGGTAGCAGTGTAATTGTCACTCTCCAGTCTCCAGTGCCATTGCTCAGTGCCATTGCTCCTACAGAAACAGGAGGGGCAGCAGTGTTCTTGTCACTTGACAAATATTGACTGTAATTGACTGAAAATTAATGTTATTGAGGTTAATAATAATGTAGGGGACACAAGAGCCAAATTATTTGATTTTAGTAAAAAAAAAAAATGGATTTTATACCTAAAAAAAAAAAAAGTGATCTAAAACCAAAACCAAAACGCAAAGTTAATCCATATCCAAAACCAAAAACAAAACACAGGGGTCAGTGACATCATTTACTACTGTAGATCTGGTCAATCTAAATGTAGTGAATGAAACGTGCCACTAACTTGTGTGGCATCACTCATACTAGAAGTATGTTATGGGGGAGGTCCATAAAGGTCAGTGAAGGTAAACACATATACATATCTTCATTATCATTGTTTACTTGTAAGGTGCCACAAATTACTGCAGCACTGTACAGTTGGTACAACAGATCATGCAAAATATAAAAGACACATAAAAACAGAATAAAATGATACAAAAAGGCCTTCATGTGAAATGTTATCTTCTAGAAGGTGAGGAAAATGCTAGTGGGAATAGAGGAATGGACTGGGAGTCGTGTGGGCTATTGCTGGTTGTACTCCTGAGGGAGTAGAAGCCGTTGGGGGTAGGATAGACTATAATGAAGTGCTGGGTATTGACAAAGCAATTAATAGACTGAAGGCTGGTGGAGTCGTGTCAGGCAAGTAGAGCGTTCAATAAGTGAGTAATGCCATTGGAGTAGTCTTGGAAGTGGAGGAGGTGATTATCATAGAGGAGGCAAGTGGGAGGCATGAGGAGGATCAAAGAGGGCAAGAGGGAGTGTATCTTGGGACAAGGTCAGAAGTATATGAGGGGAAGCTGTTGCTGAGGCTTTGAAGGTGAGGGCGAGTGATTCTGGAGGTTATGGGGAGTCAGTGAAGGGGTTTGTAGAGTTCTGCAGCAGATGTGGAGCTGTGAGAAAGGAAGATCGATTTCACAGAGTTAATTAAGATTGATTTTAGTTGGGATAGATGGTTAAGGAGACATTCATATATCAGGGGGCTGCAATAGATAAAGCAGGAAATAATGGATAAGGGTTTTGGGGACATCCGGAGTCAAAAAGGGTAATCTTGAATACGTGGCATGGCAGCACAAAGAACTGGGTGTGTGGAGTAAAGCAGAGGGTGGAGTCAAGGATGACTCCAGGACAGGAGGCCTGGGTAACATGAGAGAGAGTGATGTTGTCAACAGTGAGGGAGGCTAGAGGGGGTGTAATAACACTGGGAGGAGGGTAGATGAAAAGCTTGGCATTGGACAGAGCTTTTGGTAGCATTGGAAAATCCAAGTGGAAATGGTGGAGACATAGTTAGTACATGAACTAAAAGGGAAGAAAAGAAATCAGGAAAGAAAGGTAGATTTGGTTGTTGCCTGTGTAGTGGTGACAGTGGAGGTAAAGAAGAAGTTCACATAGAGAAGAGGTATAAAGAGACTAAAGCAGAGGGACAAGAATAGTGGAGATGTTGCCTATAGCAACCAATCAGATTCTAGCTGTCATTTTGTAGAATGTACTAAATAAATGATAACTAGAATCTGATTGGTTGCTACATCTCCATTTTTACAAACCCGCCGCTTGATAAATTTACCCCCTAGTGTCAATTGAATCATTTGTATTTTGCTTGAATGATGTTTCTTATGATGTCACTAAACATGGCACACAGTGTTTTGTTTTGCTATGCAATCCTTTATTTTAAATATTGCATTAAGAAGACAGAGGATTACTTACATACGGACATTCAGATATTGATTGGTTGCATACATTAGGCCTGACCAACCCGTTGCTCTCCAGATGTTGTGAAACTACATACCCCAGCATGCTTTGCCTGCAGAGAGCCAGCCGATAGGGGGCAAGGTATGCTGGTACTTGTACTTTCACAACAGCTGGAGAGCAACAGGTTGGCCAGGCATGGCATAGAAGATTGTTAGGGGTTCTGATAAAAGTCATGCAATTACATCACACATGCTACAATCCTATCAAATCAGCAGAAACAATTTCCAACTTCATTTTAATGTGATCTGATCTTATATTTATGTAACATCCACTTCTGTATTATGCATTGTGAGGGTGTATACACATTGAATGATGCAGATGCTTCTCACCTCTGTACTTGGTTTTCAGTGCCTCCACCCGAAACGCTGCTTTCTCTTCTTGGAGGGGTTCTAAAAATACACCATGGGGAGATTCAGGGAACCCCCTGCCCAGTATTAAAACTCTGTGATACACTGTGTGCTGCAAAAGCCAGCCAGGCACATTTATTGAACTGGAAACCCTGAATGCAGCTTTGTGATTTTATATAAAAATATGCTTTGGTATAATTTGAAATAATAGTGTGAACAATACAATACAGTAATAAGACAGTGTTGTGGAAAGTGGAGCACCAACTATTACTATGAACACCAGGTTAACACCTTAACTCGCAATAATCAATAATATTAACTGCATACAAAACAAACATTAATTGTCACAACCTTATACACTGGAACAATATATCAGATGCTAACCTTACTTGCTCCTAATACTGGGAATATCATCAAGGGATGAATTTATATATATTTACTTATAGCTCTACAATGTACTGCCAAACACACACATCAGCAGCATTCAAACTAGAGATGGTCACTGACCCCCGTGTTTTGGTTTTGGATTCGGTTTTGGATCTGGATTACCGTCGTGTTTTGGTTTTGGTTTTGGTTTTGCAAAACCGCCATTGCGTGTTTTGGTTTTGGTTTTGGTTTTGTTTGGTTTTGTTTTGCTATTTTTTGGGAAAATCCATGTTTTTGGGCCTAAATTAACCCAATTTAGTGCTCCAACTGTTTTAGAGACAAGTAATCTAATTGTTGAGGTAATAAATCATCCAAAAAAACAGTTTAATTCTTCGTTGGTAGGCCTATTCTACACACAAAACAGATTGTCTTCCTCTCCATCTATGCATATTGGCAATGCAGCCATCGTCTTTGAATGTATATTACACCCTACACTTATAGTTAAATATGTAAAGAAATGGAAAAAGCCAGTTTGGTTTCTGTCTCTCAAGGCCCCCCTCCACTTGTATAAAATAGCAAAAAATTCAGCCATTATAGACTGTACAATATTAATTGACATGGAGAAAGCCAGTTTGGTTTCTGTCTCTCTAGGCCCCCCTCCACTTGTATAAAATACTAAAAAATTCAGCCATTATAGACTGTACAATATTAATTGACATGGAGAAAGACAGTTTGGGGTCACTCTGTCTCTCTAGGCCCCCCTCCACTTGTATAAAATACTAATAAATTCAGCCGTTATATACTGTACAATATAAATTGAAATGGACAAAGGCAGTTTGGTATCTGTCTGCATCAGATCCTCTCTCCACTAGGAGTAAAATAGAAAACTATTCAGCCGTTATATAATCTAGAATATAAATAGAAATTGAGAAAGGCAATTTGGTATCTGTCTGCATCATAATCATCAACATCATCATTAGCGCCCTCGTCGCCTACACAAATCTCCCCCTCATCCTCTTCTAATTCCAAAGTGGCATCCTCAATTTGGGTATCACCGGCTACACTCGGGCTATTAAGGCACACATCAGCAGAATGCTCACGATTAGACATCCCACTGTTGGATGGACTCTCCACAGGGATTGTTATCATTTGTGAATCAGAGCAAATATTCTCCTGTAATGCCTCACTGTTATCTTGCAGCTCGGCTTTGACGCGTAACAGTAGTTGTGCACCAATTGTAGGCTGGGTAACTTTTTGGGATCTGCCACTAATAGCCAAAGGTGAAGGCCTCATTCTCTCTTTGCCACTGCGTGTGTAGAATGGCATGCTTGCAATTTTTTTTTTATCGTCACTTAACTTTTGCTCAGTTACACTTCTTTTTCGCTTCAATACAGTAAAATTTTTTTTGGTTTTTGTTTTTTGCACTAATTTGAAAACACTCTGTTGTTTGACATCGCCTTGGCCAGATGACGTACTGGGAACACTAACATCAGGACTGGTGACAGAACCTGGTTGCTCATTTAGATCATATGTGGACTGCTTTGAATCCATTCTGAGCGCAAACCACTGAGGAGTGCTAAAAATTATTGAGTAGATACTGCTGACAGATATGACTTTTGACAGCCAGAAATATTAATGCACAATTAGGGAGGACACCCCAAAAACACTGAGGAGTGCTAAAAATTATTGAGTAGATACTGCTGACAGATATGACTTTTGACAGCCAGAAATATTAATGCACAATTAGGGAGGACACCCCAAAAACACTGAGGAGTGCTACAAATTATTGAGTAGATACTGCTGACAGATATGACTTTTGACAGCCAGAAATATTAATGCACAATTAGGGAGGACACCCCAAAAACACTGAGGAGTGCTACAAATTATTGAGTAGATACTGCTGACAGATATGACTTTTGACAGCCAGAAATATTAATGCACAATTAGGGAGGACACCCCAAAAACACTGAGGAGTGCTAAAAATTATTGAGTAGATACTGCTGACAGATATGACTTTTGACAGCCAGAAATATTAATGCACAATTAGGGAGGACACCCCAAAAACACTGAGGAGTGCTACAAATTATTGAGTAGATACTGCTGACAGATATGACTTTTGACAGCCAGAAATATTAATGCACAATTAGGGAGGACACCCCAAAAACACTGAGGAGTGCTAAAAATTATTGAGTAGATACTGCTGACAGATATGACTTTTGACAGCCAGAAATATTAATGCACAATTAGGGAGGACACCCCAAAAACACTGAGGAGTGCTACAAATTATTGAGTAGATACTGCTGACAGATATGACTTTTGACAGCCAGAAATATTAATGCACAATTAGGGAGGACACCCCAAAAACACTGAGGAGTGCTAAAAATTATTGAGTAGATACTGCTGACAGATATGACTTTTGACAGCCAGAAATATTAATGCACAATTAGGGAGGACACCCCAAAAACACTGAGGAGTGCTACAAATTATTGAGTAGATACTGCTGACAGATATGACTTTTGACAGCCAGAAATATTAATGCACAATTAGGGAGGACACCCCAAAAACACTGAGGAGTGCTAAAAATTATTGAGTAGATACTGCTGACAGATATGACTTTTGACAGCCAGAAATATTAATGCACAATTAGGGAGGACACCCCAAAAACACTGAGGAGTGCTACAAATTATTGAGTAGATACTGCTGACAGATATGACTTTTGACAGCCAGAAATATTAATGCACAATTAGGGAGGACACCCCAAAAACACTGAGGAGTGCTAAAAATTATTGAGTAGATACTGCTGACAGATATGACTTTTGACAGCCAGAAATATTAATGCACAATTAGGGAGGACACCCCAAAAACACTGAGGTGTGCTACAAATTATTTAGTAGATAATGCTGACAGATATGACTTTTGACAGCCAGAAATATTAATGCACAATTATGGGGGACACCCCAAAAGCGCTGGGGAGTGCCAAATATGAAGAAAAAATAATAAACCTCTATCCTCCTCTCTGCACTAGCGATTTTGGTTAGAGCAATTGCAAGAACAATATGGTATTCTCTGTCCCTGCTCTAATTAGCCTATGACTACACCCTGCTCTCTCCCTCTGTCAAATGGCGATGGATTGCTGTGGAGGCGTGTATTTATAAAGTTGAAGTATCGCGAGAACCGAGTCCCGAGATCCGACGACGTCACAATGACGTTCGGCCTCGATTTGGATTCGGAATGGGCGGGAGAGTACCGAGCTGCTCAGCTCGGTACTCGGATACCCAAAGTTCGGGTGGGTTCGGTTCTCGGAGAACCGGACCCGCCCATCTCTAATTCAAACACACAACATTCAAACACACCACACAGATGGAGCAGTGCACTGCAAGTTGGGGCTCTTCTGTATGGATGCAGCATGGCATGGAAACATCATGTGTCCAGTTTGCAGCTTTAAGAGGTCTGTAAATCAATTGCAGTAAGGTACAGCAGTCACAGTAGGCAAACCTTCCTATAGCAACATCTGTAAATCCTCAACTTGTATCCTTTCTTATTTGTATTGTGGGACTTGTAGTTCCACACATTTTTTTTAACACCAGAGAGATCACCTTGTGATATAAGCTCAAATGCTGATTAAATAAACACTTGGTGCACATTTACCTGCCCACCCATCTATCACTGACTATTCAGCCAATTGTGGCCAGATATAGTCCAAACCCAACTTGAATAATAGCAAATAGGAAAATTAAGCAGTTACTTATTTTCACCAGTGTGTGTCACAGGTCTGAACTTGATTCTCTCCAAAATGGCTGACTTGCAAAATGTCCTTCTTCAGAGGTGCATGTAAACCTCCTACTACAGCTTCAAACTGTGACTTCCAGCAGGTTCTGTTCACCACTCCACTCTGTTCTGATATATCTAAAAAATGTCTCTTCTCTCTGCTCAGACCACCAATCCAGTGCCCTTATGTTTAGGGTCACCTTATCTGGACTTGTCACACAGCTCAGTCTCTCCCAGGGTGCTCTTCTTTCTCACTCCTTCCCTGCTCTGGGGTTTCTCAGTCTTGTTAGGGTTCACCCCACTTTCACAGTAGCCTTGTAGGAGATGTAGTTTCTATTCCTGGACTGATAAATGACAATGTCCATCTCTTCTCTTACTGATGCAATTGTGAATAGTAACCCCTGGGTGCTCAAGTCCAAATACAGCATCCCCAGGGGTTACAATTATAATCGAATTGTGTTGCGTGTCTTCGAAAAACATTAAGGTTACAAGATCATGACATATGTGGGTAGCTCTATGCTTTATAAACATTTTGTGCAGTACAAAAAGCATCAAAATGAAACTGCTTTTATCACTATGGAAATCCTAATATCGCAATATTATTTTTTTTATTTGATAAAACTATCTCCTCTAGAACCAGGGAGCAATGTGCGTAATACCCTGAAGCAGATGTGCCCTTTACTGTAGGACACAAAAAATATTACCACTTTGATATTCATCTGGTTTCATAGTTATGTGATGCGTACTAATAGGAACCATTTTTTATTCTGCAGAATAATTACATTCATAATACAAACCTTTCATATAAATATTTTGGGGACGATGATTGAAAAGCCACAAGATGTTCCGTAAAAAAAATTCTTCTCTTACAAACAAAATTGTAATTAAATCAGATGTAATTTAACAAGCTTTGAAGGGCTCTTTTTGCTATTTTGCATGATTTCATTAAGATATTGCTAGTAGATGAATAGAACTTTTACTGTAGCAGGGATTTAATCATTTAATTTGAATGCATAATAAGAAGCTATTTTAATAGTGCCAGATTACATCTTAACATGATTCTTTTACATGGTGGGTCAGTGACACGTTCCCTAACATATACAGGATATTGGTAATGTTGATAAAGGGTTTCTATATTAATTTTTATAAGAGTGTGCTAAGTAAAATGCAGTGTTAAATTAAACCCACAAACAGCAAATAGGTGCGTCCAATCACATACAGGTATCCAATATAAAATACTTTTACTAACCTACAAGGCCATCAACAAAGCTGCACCAACATACATCTCCTCTCTTGTCTCAAAATATTTCCCAACTCAGCAACTCCGTTCTGCACAAGATCTGCGTCTCTCATCCACACTCATTACATCCTCCCATTCCCGGTTACAGGACTTATTTCGGGCTGCACCCACTCTATGGAATTCTCTCCCTCGCACAATAAGACTCTCCTCTGGTCTACAAGCTTTCAAGCGTTCTCTGAAAACCCACCTCTTCAGACAAGCTTATAATATTCCTCAACCACCCTCTTAACCTCACTACATTACCCTATTACCAGCCGTTATACAACTACCCCTTGACCAACATTGTTGTGTGACAGGATCATTTAGCTTATGAGTCACTTTTACCTTTGGAGTCTGACTGGGCCGACTGCAAATGTAGACTTAACCTCATGTGTCAAACTCCCATTGTCCCATAGATTGTAAGCTTGCGAGCAGGGCCTTCTCACCTCTTTGTCTGTTTTACCCAGTTTGTTTATTAGTTTACTATGATTGTCCCAAATTGTAAAGCGCTACGGAATATGTTGGCGCTATATAAAAAAATGATGATGATGATGATGATACAGGTATAGTATATTTTATCTGGAAACAGAATATCCACAAAAATGACCAAAAACCAGAAAGATAACAAAATAGTAATGGCTGCTTATTTGGTGGTCATGTTATACAAATAGACATGATCACCAAATAACTTTTCCTTCAGTTACTGTGAGGAGCGCTGGTAAACCATGTAATAGTAGAGGTAATGTGAAGAAAAGCTATTATATCTTATATATGTTGTCTCCAATTACAGAAGAAATCACGATCTGGAAAAACAAGTCTCTAACATTCTATGCGGGGTATTCAATTAGGATATGCGGCTGCGATTATGCGCGGCTACACGTATAAAGTGCTATTACGGTACTGCAACATCGTGGATTTCTGTGCGCACCCCGAAATCCACAATGTTGCGGGATGGGGACCCGTGCAGCCACCGCTAATGTTAATTTAATATGTACCTATGTATTTATCATCTGCATCAATCTAACTTGTAATAGACAGATAAAAAATAATGTGTGACTTATTTATATAGGTGACATGACACCTATGATATTTGTACTATATTATTTAATAAACTGAACACATAGTTCCCACAAGGTTATGCCTATCACAAGCCAAGGTTTTATAGGCCAGCAGAATGTAGGGAATTTAATTCAATGTGCTAATTTTCCTGAAGCAAAAATCTAAATGGACTTTGTAGATGATTAAAGACAGAATATCTGTGCCCATTACCTTTATGTAATTATCTATAATCACTAGTAACAATTCTGACTGTCCAACAGTTCCATTTTACACAGTGTCACAGTGCTGGCAACTAACAGCAAAGAGCCACTTGGCTGGGGTAACTAATAGAGACACACCAAGCTGCTTAGTCTGGAGAGGACTGGTCGCGAGGTACAAGCTGAAGTCAAAGGATTGTAGAAGGCAGAATAGTGATGGGCTAAGCCAGGGTCGAAGGATTGGAGAAGATAGAATAGTGAGGGACTTAGCCAAGGTCGAAGGTTTGGAGAAGGTAGATGTCACGGGCACTAGGAGTCTTTACCCAGTATCACCCGCTGATGGTCTTATCAGAGCAGTAGAGTTGGTATATGATACTCTGGTGGCAGGGTGATAATGGAACTGGAAACAGCAGATGGTTAAAGAATGCTCAGAAAGTCTATGACTAGCAGCACTGGTAAACAATAGGTAACTGAACACGAGGATCTGGATGGACAAGGACACGTGAGGGTAGTCAGTGGTCTGCGCACGGCAAGTTGTACCACTGCTATAGTGAGAAGAATGTCCAGGAGTAATAAGGAGGTGGAAGTCAGCGGTCTGCGTATAGCAAGTTGTACCGCTGTCTGTAGTAAAGGAATGGAATCCAGGTGAAGGTAACGGGGAAGTCAGTGGTCTGCGTGTAGCAAGTTGTACCACTGCTTATGTGAGAGGATATATGCAACTGGTGACACAGGGAAACAGGAATCAGTGGTTTGCCACTAGCAAGTTGTACCACTGAATATATATGTGAGGAAGGACACGAGGAGATAAATGCAATGCAGAGTCTACACGGGTACACTGAACTTGATCCCATGTTGAACTGCACACAATAATAATAATGAATGAACAGCACTGCACAGATAAACAAAGTCACTAGAATAGTCCAGCAAAAGGAAACACAGTCAATAATAGCAATAGTCTCAGAGGATGGAAACTCCGGAGGAGAACAACTCAGTCCAGATGGATATGCAGTACACCAGCACAGTCAATGAGAAGTATGCATACCGTGGTTCAGATGAGCAGGCTGTTAGAGATAGCTGCAGGGATACCTGAGCGGCAGGGAACTGACGAGATGAGAAGTCCTTGCAGAATGGAAGCGGCAGGTAGGTGCAGCGCACTGTAGGTAGGCCAGCAAGGACGACAAATACTCAGGAAGCAGTAGTATATCGAATTGAACAGCAGGAGACCACGGGAGAGCTGAAGCGATGTAGCAGAGCTGGAAGCCGAGGAGCGTAGACTCGATGCTAACAGGCAAGTTGACACAAATGGACACACTGTAGAAGCAGTAGGCAGCGGGTCAGTTGACGGCAGGTGGAATGCAGACTGGAGCGCTGAGACGAGCAGGACTCTGTAGACACGCTGAAGTAGCTAACAGGAATCAGCTGGAACAGTAGCGATGTAACACAGGAGAGTTGGAGAGATCTGTAACTTGTTAGACACACGGAGGCAGTGGATAGGAATCAGCTGCTGGAGTCACGATGAAACACAGGAGAGTTTGCAGTAATCTGTAACTGTAGATATACGGAGGCAGCGGATAGGAATCAGCTGCTGGAGTCACGATGAAACACAGGAGAGTTTGCAGTAATCTGTAACTGTAGATATACGGAGGCAGCGGATAGGAATCAGCTGCTGAAGACACTAGGAACACGAGGAGTAGAAGTGGTCTGGAAACCACAAACGGCAAACAGGAATCAGCATCAGCTGAACACATGAGCAGGCACTGGAACACCTTCAGAGACTCATGAGGAATGAGACTTCCAAGATCAGGCCACGTGATATTGACCACAGGTGCTTAATATAGGGAGTGTTGCCTGATCAGCCAATTAAGTTAAAGGAACAGAACTGAAGGGTAAAAGGGACTGCACATGCACAGTACCTCATTATAATGGACGGACACGGTTCCTAGCTACCTTAGAAGTAGCACTCACAGTCCGGTGAGTGACAGTAGAATAGTGATGGACTTAGCCAAGGTCAAAGGATTGGAGAAGGTAGAATAGTGATGGACAAAGCCAAGGTTGAAGGATTGAAGAAGATAAAAGAATGATGCACTAAGCCAAGGTTGAAGGATTGGAGAAGGTAGAATTGTGATGTATGTTCAACAAACCAAGTCTTCTTTAAAGCACAAGCAGAGAGATCCAAAACAAAACTTTGCTGCTGCCAAGGTTTGGTAGAACTGAGGGACTTTATAAAGGCTACGAACAGGTGAGATAAATTGTTTTGACTGACTTGACCACTGTACAGTAATCCAGGTGAGGTGACTAGCTAGATTGCTGTTCTTAGCAGAGTGCTGATTACAGGAATTTAGAGACGGTGTTTGTAGCTGTCATTGTGAATAGTTATCTGCCAGCTGTCACCTGGAGCTACTGTTGTGAATCCTCACACATACAATATCAGGCCCCCCTGCCCCCCAGCCCAGACAGCCCTTGGTTATATACTACTAACTTAAAAAGTAATTATAGTTCAGCTTTTAGTAACATTTCCACTTATTTTAAAATTTTCTTTTTTAAATGTTTTCATCAACAGTCAATTTAAAAGCATTACCACCATCAGACAACTTGCATTTACTTGATTATATGTGCCCTCTTGCAACTATTACTAAACTCATTGCTCTTTCTTATAAACCATTCTTTGCTTTAGTAGTATATTTAAATCATGAAACACAGCTTTTTATTGCTCTTGGAAATAGCAAAACAAATGTTCTATGTTTATCATTGCATCCAATGCAGAGAAGAGTAAAAGTCCTATCCCTGGGTAGGACAGTCCCTTTAAATCTATCAGTTAGAATTTTTAAACAACTGGCTTGTCTGATGTGATGCTCACATCCAGGAGTGTATTATTTTCAATTGTCTGTGATGAATTCCATGATGGAACTATCTGAAATAAAGTCATGTGGCAAACGTGGGCAAAATAAACAGTGCTTATCATGCTTACCTACTCTCCCAAAATGCCCGGAAGACTCCCGAATTTAATGGAGTTCTCCTGTACTCCGAGAAGAGAATGCCACTTTTCCAGATCCTGCTCGATCTGGGCTGCACGGTGGCTTAATGGTTAGCACTTCTGTCTCACAGCACTGGGGTCATGAGTTCGATTCCCGACCATTGTCTTATCTGTGTGGCGTTTGTATGTTCTCCCCGTGTTTGCGTGGGTTTCCTCCGGGTGCTCCGGTTTCCTCCCACACTCCATATGTGGTAGTAGGTTAATTGACTGCTATCAAATTGACCTTAGTCTGTGTGTGTTAGGGAATTTAGACTGTAAGCTCCAATGGGGCAGGGACTGATGTGAGTGAGTTCTCTGTAGAGCTCAGCGGAATAAGTAGCGCTATATAAATAGATGATGATGATAATCTTCTTGTGAAGTAAGCGGGACCTTGATGAAGTGAATTAATTTATCACAGCCCCCACACTTGCCCCTTGGACCTCTTCTCCGGGTGGTATAAACAGTAGGCAAGTATGGCTATTATTATTTTGGGATGAACTGTAAAGGATCGTCTATAAGGCCCTTTCCTTTTTTTCCTCTTCACATTCAGCCTGCAGTTACGTCTCCTTTGAGGTCACTGCTGAAGTGCACAGAATGGCTATTACATACACTACCTGAAATCCAGTCTTGTGTGTAATGGTATTTTATTACTTTGTCTATGGACACTCCAGTATTGAATGTAAACTGCACAGTCTCCACAATGAGAGGTAAATGTATATGTGAATGTGTCATGGCCTTTTCAAACAGCTTTGTATAGAGCTGTCTACATTTGTGTGTCCCCAGGCTGTCACTCATACACCAAACAAGGCAGAAACACCGGCTGCAGTTCTCAGCAGTTCAGTGTATCTCTGACAGCCAGTTTCACCGCGCTTACACTGTCTTTTTATAGTCACAGTTTCCAAGAGCCAAGGAATATGTGGAAAAACAAAGATCAGCTAACTCATAGTCTAAACAAAGTCAAAGTCTATTTCATGAAAGCCGAGCATATATCCCAATCTAGTATTCATGACTTTAAACATGCTTCAGCGCGATTATTTGTAGCATTGAAAGTGATAGAAGACATCAATTGAGCCACAGATTAGAAGTTAAAGTAACAATGAACCATCAATATCAGTATTATTATAATGATAGTATGTTATCATTATAGGAATAATATTATTGCTAAGCCCCTCCCTCACTCTACACTACTACTTGGGATGTTCACAGGGGAGGGGCATTGACAACATCAGTGTTAGTCAGAAAAAAAGGCTTACTTTATAAAAGCAGAGGTTATCAGTGCTGGATCTTAATGACGGTTTTGGTTAAAGCCAGAAAGGGGTATCACCACACCAAAGAGCATGTATAACTTTGTATTTTGTCTAATCTTACTCCATGCAAAGGGTGGAGTTATCCTTTAAGGGCCTATAAAGGCCTCCATGATTTGTGTAGCAGCATTTCTATAGGGCGCTTTCTGAATGCTTGAATTCGGAACAAAGCAAAAAGAAACTGATGTAATGAATCAGAAACAGATAATTTTTTTGCAGTTATTATTATTATTATATTTTATTTATAAGGCATCATGAAAGGTCTGCAGCGCCGTACATGACATATACATTAGTAAATAATAGATAGCAATGATTCATATGGTGACATAGAGGAGACACTTAACACATGACTGGCCTGTTCTGCTGCTTGAACCCAGAGATTCTTTTCAGCTTCTATATCACAGAGAGATTCTATAGCCATTTTCAGCATAGAGGGAGGGAGGATCTGGCCAACAGAAAACTCTTCCTAAGGGTGTAGCAGAGTGTCCCCCTGTAGCTTTTGCCAAGGAAGAGGAGCCAAGAAGAAGACAATGCTGGAGCCAACCTGGAGGCGAAGAGAAGAGGAGGACTGTACTCACCAGACCGCTGTTCCAGCACAAGTAACTCCGCTTTTCCTGCAGCTCTCTTCCGCATTGGTGACAGCAAATTTGTTATCAGCCAATCAATGGCCAGGATGGTGAGCCAATCGGTGCTCACCACTAGCCATTTGAAGTTGGATCCGCGAGCCAATCACTGCTCGCCACATTGCTATGCCCCACACCTTGCACTGGTCTGGTCAGACCGTTCCAAGAGGCTAAGTAATGGATGGAGGGGTGGTTTCCCAGAAATTGGTAACCCCCTAATTGCACAACTGTGCCCGGTGCCTTCCTGCCTTCTAATCTCCATTTGAGGCCAAAATCCGCAGGCATTTTGTGAAGTGGTCAGTAAGTCCTGTTAAATTTTCCCTGAGTTCTGCATTTCTGCACCCTGGGGTCTGGCCCCCATTAAAGGTAGGCCAGGAGGGGTTCATATTTTTTCATGTGTGATTGTATTATTAAAGCATTTGTATTTATTATTGTTATTGTTTGCTCTGTACTGCTGTTCTCCCTTATCCACTCATTTGTATATTTCCGTGAGTAGGGTGGTGTGGGGGGAGGAGCTTTTTATGGTCACCCCCACAGACACTGAGAGAGAGTACAGAGCAATCATGAATACCGGACGTTTCAGGTAAGTAGTCCCTGTCTTTGTGTTTGTTTGTCCTTGTGTGTCTTGCCTTTTTTTTCATGCAGGGAGTTGCCGGTCGATCTTAATTACTGCAAGACGTTGAGTAATCCCTGCCAGGACAATTGGTACAAGACTTCAAGGATAATTGATGCACCCCCTTTTGTAGATGTCCCAGTGGTTGCTCTGACCAGGTGAGATCTGTGTGCATCTTCATTATTCCCGCAGGCATTACACTATGTTTAGATATTTAATATTTACTGTGTTGAAACAGTTGTCCTTCTTTATGTACTGAGATACCTACACCCATATAGTATACATGACAGGTTGACCCCTGCCATTACAAGCAGCTAAGAGCCAATACATGCGGTTAAAATGCAGGTAGCAGATGCAGGACTCAATCTATCCAGTTCTATTAAATACAATAGTGTGCTTATATTCAGCTCTATTGAGTATCACTAGATTCCACTTATTACGGACAGAATATTATCTGTAGACAGGCATCAGGAGAGTTATCAGAATAAAACAGTAATCTCTTCAATACACATTATACACATATCTGCACATATACCCTGTATGTATATAATCATTGTCCTATGTACTCACCTATTACATATATACCATATATACTTTTACATTTTTGACATGTGTTCAGTCTCTGCAAATTGAGAAGACTTTGTTTATATATCCTCTGTCTTACTTTACAATCCGCTATATCTAATATATTATTATTTGAAGTACATCTGTTAATTTTTTTTATTGTTATATTTGATATGTTGTTATATTGATTTATTTTCATTAATTTTTTTTTAATAATGTATATGTTCAAAATATTAAACTGGCGCCTGTGTTCTTCCTACTGCATTTACCTATAACCAGCTGGGGGTACTCGCAGGAGAAACCAGACTGGGCTCAACAAGAGGACTTCTAAATGGCAGAAAGTTGAAAAATAGGGCACAGTCATGGATTGGATCAGCCATGTCTTATGAATTATGACTTCATATAGATTGCACTTTAGTAATTTCCCTTTAAGTCTTCTTTTTAGGTTATAATCTTACATTTCTTGCATTTCCAGACAAGTATTGTTTTTATTGCTTTTTCTGTCAGTTGAAAAACACATCCAACACTTCTTCTATTACTTTGTTTTATTGTTTTATCTTGAAATGTAAATAATGAGCTGCTCTGTGTCAATGTATCTCAACTTTGATCAACTCTAAACATCGCATCTTTGTCTAACTGACGTTCATCATCATAAACTATTTAAACAATTGTACGGAGATTCCCCCATGTGTGAATTGACAATAAGTTGCCTGTATTATGCATTCCTTAATGGCATCACATTGGCTGAAGTGAGGGTAACAATAAGTAAATGGGCAACAGTAAAGGTCCCCTTCTACTACCCTCTCATAAACTTCAACATCCTGCCCAAATAATGTCCATTGTTTACCGAGCTGTAATTCCTAAAATTCTCTAATCAGTTTTATGGATTTCACTAGAAGCTTCAAACCCACCTTCTATTTTATTCTTGCAAACAAGCATCGATTTTCCAACAAATTAGACAACTGACGGCTCCTCAGATTTCACAGGAAACCTGCGAGCTCCCATTTTGTTTTTGAACATTACTACCTTTCATCTTCAAAGTTCCTGCTTCATCTGTCTCCGGTTTGATAGAAACATTCTCATAATTTAAAAGATAACAGGGTAGCTATAAACCATTGAAAAACCTCCTGAGCATTAAAGCATAATAATATGAAAGTGTCTTATAACTATTGACAAAAAATGTGCTCTGAACTACCTTATTAGGTGTATCTGCTTTATAGTGAGTTGTTGCTTTGTTTATACCAAGAAGTGATTAAAGGCTAATAAGCCTAATTTCACTGGGGCAGCAAGGTATTGTAAGTGTGACATAGGGATACTGGCTCAAGTCAACCCCAATGTGAGCTGTAACAAATTGGCTGCTTATGGATGCAAACTTAATATCCACTGACACTTGGGTACTTGATTGGATGGAGAGTCCACTGCATTTATCTGAATTCCATGTCATGTTCCCTGTAATATTCCAGGTCATCCTTGAAGCATGCAGTATTACCTCGCTAATAAAGTCCATTAACAGATGGATACAGATGGGTACACTAGTACCGTTAATTGATGTACCTGTTCAGCACTCATGTTCTGGAAGATTAACCAAGAAAACACATCCCGCACCATTACACCACCAGGCTGCATTGCTGACACCATGTCAGGATTGTAAATAAGATGGAACCACTAACCGTTATTGACCCTACTGAACAAGGAGGTGTGGAGTCTAAGGCACCCCTGGTATTCATCAGGGACCACCACAAGGGGCTATGGACTTGGCTGCAAGGGGTGTTCAGGTCGCGGTCCTCCAGGACAGTTACCAGTGTAGTGTTGAGAAGAGTAGTCAAGACGGTCCGGGTCTAGCCAAATCGGGACAAGGCGGTGTCGAGGGATGATCCAAGTAGCAGACAGACTATCCAAGGTCACAACAGTTAGGCAATATGTAGAACACAATCCAGGAGAATAGTCAGACTAGGTCACAACAGGTAGGCAATATGCAGACACTATCCAGAAGTGTAGTCAAGGAGAAAGCCGGGTCAAAACCAAAAAGAGCAACAAAGAATAAACAATATGAGTACTGGAGACAGGACACCTGATACTCTGGCACACTAATGGTGCCAAAGGAGAGTTTAAATAAAGGAAGTATGGCTCTGCTAGGCTGGAGCACCAGGGGGCGGTCAGTGATCCTTGACCGCCGAATACAAGAAAGGTGTTCCGTTGCGTAGCAATGGGACGTGCTCATGCACCAGATGGCGCAAAGACAGCAAGGGATATTGCGTCCCTGTTGCTTAGCAACAGGACGGCCAAGGCCGGAACTGACAGGTGGCCGTCCCCACTCCACGGAAGCAATGCTGGGATGGCGCCTGACACACCAGGCTGAAGAGATCCATGGACGTATTTGGTTTTCACCATGTCCTGGTATTCCCAACAGCAGGAATTGGGTTTAATTTTACCAGACTATGTTTCTACAATCTTCTACTGTCCAGTGTGTGTGTCCTATAGAACTCTACAAGTATACCTTTGCTTGACACTAACAAGAGTGGCGCTCAGTAGGATTGTCATATTCCTTCCATGACAAGGTATAACAGACGGCAGATTATCTGCACAAGTCATGTCAACCTTCTCACATGATTTCTTCAATGAAATTAATATGTAAAGTGGCTCCTGATGCATGTTTAGGAGGCCAATAAATGCAACTGAAGTCCATAAAATATCACTGTGTTGTAACTTTAAATTCCATGAAGTGTTGCATAATCACATGTCAGACAAAGGGTGTCGTTCTTGACCTTTTTAACATTTATTGAACTGAAATCTATAAATGTATGGCAGCATTTATGCTATCAATGTTTTTCCATTCATGAATGGTACCTTTTTTAAATCATACTGCTATTCTCTCACAATGAATCTATATGTTCTTAGAAAACCATGGTAATGTATGACATAGAATTCAATGAAACCTTCCTGAATGCACAAAGACACATTTAGAACTGGACAATTGCAGAGATGCTTAGTGAAGGGAACATGCTTCCAGGAATGCGTGAGCTTTTATGTAAGAGAAGTACAGTATATGGCAAAAAAATTGGATTGCATTTACACACACTGTTTTTTTTATATTAATAATTTTCTAAGTATTTGCTAGACTGTAAAGATTAATGTCCAGACCTTCTGTAAGTTCTGTAATGTTGGTCGGTGACTCCTGTTGGTTTATTCCCGTCATATTCTTTCCAATAGTTGGAGAAATTATTCCTTAGGTGCCTGTGGACGTTACCTGTTTCCAGTAGGTAGGAAAATACCTAATTATCCTTACTGTATAGGTATCCTTACTGTACAAGATTATGCCACCCAGTATCCAGAGGCGATGACTCTGTTCGTGATCATTGCTGAAACGGTAGCGGACCCTCGGGAGTATCTTGCAGAGTAGGGTTTCCCAGTAAGATTGTAACCATCAGTCAATGTCATGAGTAAAATGGACCAATTCCTCTTGGCGAAGCCTAGATTGTGGCAACTCTGTACCCCCCCCTTCCCCCCCCTACCAACCACTAGACTGTTTAAAGGATTCAATAGAACTCTGAAGAAGATGTTATCTGCATTTGTGACTTCTGAGGGGATTTTTTTTGCTCTTTGAGTTGCTATGTGACCTCCTAACCCGGGGATCCAGCATTCTGTGCTGGGAGTTTGGGAGGGAAGCTTCTGCACAGGATGATCAGATCCAGGAGGCTAAGCAGCACTACAGTGCAGCTCACGGAGCTTCAGTTGCATGCGTTTCACTCACTGGAGCTGAATTTGGCATGCAACCAATGATCTCTTTGTGCAATTTGTAAACAATCAAAAGATGAGCCAGAGGACAGAGCAAGAAAAAATGCTTTATTATTAAAATAAAGCATTTTTATTTTCTTTAAGTTATTTATGTTTTCTAATTTTTTACATTTTTATTAACCTAGCTAATTTTTTGGAGGGGGATCTAGAGCTGGAACCCCAAGCTGTCAGACCAGGTCACACATGCACAGATTGGCAACAGACTGGCCTGGTGAGCAGTTAGACACCTCTTAAAGGAAAGGAAACTGCACTGAGCAATACTCAAAAGGTTTAGAATGTATCATTATTAGCTTGTATATCAAGAGGTGAACAAAACAAGTTTAACATGTTTCACAACTCGTATTCCCAAACAATTTTTATAGCCAAGTTTATTCCTCTCACCACCTCTACTGCACGCTGGTTCTGAATGAATTACCATGTGCCTAAAATCTCAGTCTCTGTTGATTTTCTAAAAAATGTGCTGAAATACAGCACAACGTATATATTACTTTTGTGTTCAACAGAACTTATTTAAAGGATCTTGCATGGGCATTTGAGGATATAACACAAGGGGTCTGATTCACGTTCGGATGCAAATTGACATATGTAGATACACATAACAAAGTGCAGTATACGCACAAGCATATGTTCAATAAAAGGTCACATCAGAACACATAAAATTATTTTGAAATTAGAAAATAAATTAACATCTGCATTGAGACGCCCTCGGCACTCCCTGGTACATTACCTATCCGCCACTTCCCTCCCCCGTTCCACCTCTCAAGTCATAGGTAGTCGTAAGGGTCATTTGCGTTCAGACATGACATGCATGCAATTGCATTCACTGGTGTAAGGTCTGTTTCTGAGCACGGGCAGCTATTCCACGCAAGATGTGGTACGCAAATAAACTTCCGAACATGAATCAGGCCCAAAATTAGGAAAATACAATTAAACTACTGTTGAAATAAAATATATTTTTCACAGGGTATAGATGAGTAATAAAAGCTGCTTGTATTATACCCCTGCAAGAAACAAAACTCTATAGCATCGCTTTTTTTTATATGAGAATTGCAAAGGTTTTGTACTATACTGTACGTACTAGCTGGATCAGCCTCTAGCAGTTGACATTTAAAGAGGCTTCCCTTTTGTACACCAACCTAAGTGATTTATTCAGATGAAATAGTGATCCTTTTTGTGCACATACAATAGACCATTTTTTTCTATTAGCAGTATGTATAAACCCCGATCCTGCGGAAACATTCTGCACATGTAAGACTGTGGGGTAAATGTATCAATCTGCGGGTTCTTCAACACCCGCGTGTTCAGCCTCTTCCGCAATTAAATTTCAAGCGGCGCTGCATTGTAAAGGGAAGTTAACCCTTTACAATGCAGCGCCGCTTGAAATTTAATCGCGGAAGAGGCTGAACACGCGGGTGTTGAAGAACCCGCAGATTGATACATTTACCCCTGTATCTTTTCTGCTTTCATTAAAAGGTTTAAGCATACTGCACAGAAAATATTCACTCATATTAGCAAATTATTTTGTACATTTAGTAAATGCACCTTCTTTGCTAATTAATCTCTTCCCCAATGGATTAAAAGCTGGAAAAGGGAACAGAATCCACGCTTGGATTTAGTTGACTAATAAATGCATAAAAAAGGGTGTTTGAGGGAGTGGGTTTTGTAATAATCTATTGTAGATCCGTCTTTCTGGTGAGCCACTAACTGACAACACAGCAGCCAATCGAAATCCGCCTTAGTATATGTCCCAGCCCATCTCTTCTCACATGACTTTCAGCCATTAGGGGGCGGGCAGGTGTTTGAGTGATTGTCATAAGAAGTGTCCTTTTAGGAAGGAGGATGAAGTGTAATGGAGTTAATAGCTGGGAAGGCATAAAAATGAAGGTTCTGACACACAGGGTCGGCCCTAATAATTTTATGCATATTTAAATTAAATTTTTTAAAATATTGGCGGGCCGGATAGAACCTCTAAGTGGGCCGGATCTGGCCCGCGGGCCGTAGTTTGCCCATCACTGATCTAGAACATGTCCTACCCCATCTACAAATCTCTTCCCACATTTTAAATGTACCTTCCCCTCCAATGCAACATGGTTTTGCCCGGGTGCAAACTACTTTTCGATGCTTTGCTCTACTTACTGACTCAGGCCCAACGGGTTTTTTTTTAAACAACAAACTTTTATATAAACAAAAATTAACAATTTAAACACAAAATTATAAAAAAAAATAATAGTTTCTAAATAGCTTGAATTTTATTTGTGTTTCTTCATTTTTTGCAAGTAGAATATGCAGGGTTGGTGTTTCGTCTGCATCTGCAAAAATACATACATACTTCAAAGAAATAAACTTTATAGTAAATAAACAAAGCCACTACCTAATATTGTTAGGCGAAAGAACATAAAATGTACAACATTCGCATATAGGCTGAGTACACACTACAGTGTTTTCAGCCAATTATCGTGCCAATCATCTGATAAACAACCGTTCAGCACGATATTGCATTAGTGTGTACACTTAGATGCTGAACGATAGTCGTTCCAAAGCACCGACCATCGTTTGCTTTGATTGTTCAGCAGAACTATAAATCTCGTCAGCTATGGAATGACATCCTTCCAATCCTGCAGTGTGTATGCACTCCCAATCAGGATCTCCATAGAGTTTACAGAGTTATGATCTTATCAGCCGATGGTTATGACAGTTGAAGAGCACAGATCTGAAGGTAAATCTTTTAAAACATGTATGGTGTGTACACATGAATCGGCTGCTGATCAGGACTTTTTATTTTCAGTCGTTAGTAAAATCATTGTAGATGACACATTAGTCGGGAAATTCTGTAGTGTGTACCCAGCTTTACTCATCACAATTGTGAAAGACTTTAATGCTTTCCTTGCTCACCTTGAACTGTAAGATGACTGGTTCACCCTCTACCCTAATGGTAGAGACTTTATCTCATTTATAGCAGAATCAAATTGTTTCTAGTAGATAAATGGCTTATGCAAGACATAGAGGAAAGAGATTCATACGTAATGGAGGTGTCAGGCGCCGTCACCACTTCCCCTCCTTTGCCAGGGACGGATGCAGCTCTCTCCTGGGATGTTTCCGATTCTGCCAGCTGAGCCCAGGCGCATGCACGGCCATTGTAACGGCAACTAGACATACTCTCCGGCTTCAGTAGCCTCTGTATCAGGGAGACTTTGGCACCATTAGGGTGCCAGAGTATCTAGGTCTCCCTATGCTCCAGCACTCCTGTATCCACTAGTTTCCTGCCTGATCTCCTGTGTACATAACCAACTTTTCCTGACTTTACATTGGATCTCCCTTTGGTCTGCTTCCCATTATCTGGTTTTGACTCCTGGCTTCCTGACTTCACTTTTGTCTACTCTTCGGTTCTAGGCTTGCCCGCACGGTTAAGACCTCTGCCTGTACGACTACGATTGTTCATCACTCACCCCGCTGGTAGCTACCTTGGAGAGCCGTGACCTGCACGCCACTTGCAGCGAACCCCAAACTCCCTTGCAGGGGTCCCTGGTGAAGACCAGTGGTGTGTTAGACTCTGCTCCTCCTTGTGTAGCAGCGCCAATACCTACAGGTGATCTTCAGTCAGAAACATTCTGTGACACATGTCTACTAATCCGATATAGTGAAGTCTCCTACTATGTGTGACGAAATGAGTTTGATAACCCTGTGAGCATGTCTCATTTCTCACATAATGTGGATTATAGTACTTTTTATAGCCCATGCTGTTTGTTCCCCAGCTCACCAGACTACAACTGCATTGTCCAATTACATGTGGCTAAGGGGACATTGTAGTTCAGTGTACATATGTATATTGTTTATTGTATATTGATAACTGGAAGTAAGGTTGCTATTCATTGCCTTTAAAGTGAAGCCAGGGGGATTATGGGTAGGGATCAGGTTGCCATGTGCCTGAGTAGGAAAACTAATTAGTGTCCATTGTTCTCACCAGGCTAGTCCAGACAGGCCATCTAACAGGGGAGGTTCTCTGAAAGGACAGCTCATCTTCACTCCCCTGTCCAACCCCCCCCCCCCCCCCCCCCCAGTCCAGCACTGACCAATGGTTAAGTAGAATAGACGCAGGGGTTTGCCCAGGGAGGGAAAAGACTGTGGAAATTAGACCTGTGATATATAAGGAACAACTCCAGGGGGGAGGGGGTGATGCTTGGATTTCATTCAGGAAGGTGCAAGATGGAGTTTTGAATTGTCGTTTTCTAACTCGAGTCTATATATGCAGCTGAGAGGGATCCATGGGTCATGAAGTCTGGACAGCAGGTGACTATATCTCCTTAAGTTATTGGGGTAAGGGACAGATGATGTGGTAAATCTGCCTGCCATTTATTTACTGTGTGTATATAATATTCTAGTGTTGTTTGTATAACAATAAATATACTGTTGTATTTTTATAACTGCATTTTGCCTGAGTGACCATACGAATCCTAGAAGGTACTGGGTAGCACTGGGCTAGATAAACCCAGTATCTTCACACTATGAATTAAACACATACAAATCTGAGGCCCTCTGTCTTGGTATGCCTACTGAATCCTTAAACTGCCTCATTGAACTTAACTATTCTTGTCCACAGACATCTCTCAAATATCTGGTTAACTTGCCTGTCCATGCAAAATTAATTTTCCTTCTCTCTTACCCAGCATTAAGCACACTCTGAATACATGGCTAAACCTGGAAATTCCATAGTTAAATAGAATAGTGAAAAACAAAATTGTGATACACACTAAGCTTCTCTACCTATTCCATGTGGTCCCCCACCGTATTCTACATATCTTCTTTAGAAAAGCTCAGGCAGTCTTATCAACGTTTCTAAGGAAGGGGTGCATTCTGCACTTTTCTAATGAGCATGAGGGGATTTAGACCCGTATTTGGAGAGTTATAATATTGCTCACATACTAAACAAAACAAAACAACGGACATGGCAAACAGCTACTAAATTCTGGGTCTCAATAGAGAAGCTGCTGCTAGAACTGGTTTCCAAGGCTTGCTCATTGTCTAGGAGCCTACCAAGCACCCGTCAGTCCTCCTTTTCCCAGTTTGGCAGTCTTATTAATAGTCTTTTAACTGTCATAAAAAAATTATAAATACCTTCAAATGAAACACTATATAAACTCAATTTCTGGGCCATGTACAATACCCAAGACCCTCTCCCTGCTATATGGGTGCTGTGCAGTATCTAGGAAGTGTTATCAATTTCTGATCGATCCCCATCTTTTCAGAAGACATACTTTATTCAAATGTGGTAATTAGATCTAAATTGTAATTTTAGAGGTCTGATGTCAAATATATTCACTCAAATGTAGATGTTTTCACCCTGCGCCTCCCACCTTGAGTCTTTAAAGATATTGCTGAAGAGGAGCATTCAGCTGCATAAACTGTACCTTGATTCTTCTACTAACCGAGTAAGGTTCTCGGGCATACCTGATACATACTGTCTGGTGTTATCCTTCAGTAGTTCCGCTATGTATAATGGTATTCCAAATAATGGTCAAACTGTTGCACCACTAAGTGTTCCCAGAGGCAGCTCTAGAAATGCTTCATCTGTACCCCCTCAAACTTGGGACACATCAAACATATATATGGCACACCATCTTCTACTGTCAGTTCAGCTGCTGGTTGTATAGTTGTGGTATCCAGTAACCTTCCCAGCCTGATGAAAATTATTGCCATGTAGCAATTTTGTTGTGAAATGAAAACCCATGATATTAACCTCTCCCACCATATGCTTATAGATGGAGGACGGAGGAGCGTTGGGCTAGAACATATGCCTCTCTGTGAGTGATATGCCACATGCTACTACTGCCGTAAATTTGTGTGCACTTTCTGAGAATAGTCTGACCCTACCTCTATTGTCTGCATTTCTATTATATTGCAATATAAAGCAATAAAAAATAATTAATACAAAGCAAATCTTGGGGTTAATGTTGTTTAGAAACTCCACATATGTAGTTAGTGGGGAAAAGAATCAATAGTTGAAATCATAAAAGTATTATTAATGTAATGGCACCAACAGATGACACCATGTCGATATCATTCAGATGGATAAATTGATGTTTCCGCATGAAAATCAATGTAAAGATTAATGAAGACCCTTCCATGGACCAATGGATCTGTAAAATGACCTCTCAAAAGTAAAATGTAACAGCCTTGTGGATAAAATCGCACCATCTCACACTTGATTACCCTGCTAGTCATGTGGATGTTTGCTATATTGTTGCTCATGATTGGGTGTGGCAAGTGAGCAAGCAAGGAACTTGTACTACGTATCCATGCACTGGGAATACATTTTATATTCAAAAGTACTTGAGGGGCTAATTCAATTAGCCAAGAGCAGCTGTATGTTCCACATCTTGCAATGTCCCATTGTCATCACGTGATTTTTACAATTTTATACAGTGAATTTATATTGCAATTATATTAACTGCATTGCTCTGCAAAACTAAAATCTGTTATTTTGCGTAAATTGTAAACTATTATGTTAAGGAAATTACAATTTAGTGTAGTGGTTTGGTCTAACAACTATATTAAGTTGGGTACACACTAATGCAATTTACTTCAGATGCTATTTCTGTAATGATTTTACCAACAACTGAAAGTCCCAATGAACCAGTGGCGCACGCTGGGGGGGGGGGGTTTCTGGGTCTCCAGAAACCCCCCCCCCTCCGCTAAAAAGTGCCCTACAAGTGCCCTACTGTAGTATACAGCAGTCGCGGCGCTGTCTAAGAAGCGTCCAAGGCGGTGCTGTATTGTATACAGCACCGCCGCGGACGCTTCTTTGACAGCGCCGCGGCTGCTATATACTACAGTGCAGCCGAAACGGCACTGCCGCGCATACGCGGCAGGTCTCTAGATTATTTTTTTTTCTGGGGGCGGAGCAAAACCCCACCTGACAAATCCTCCGTGCGCCCCTGTGAGCATACAGATTTATATGTACACACCTACACAATTTACCTTCAAATCTGTGCTCTTGATTGCTCATAACCATCTGCTGAAAAGCTCGTCACTCTGCACACTCTATAGAGATCTGCCTACACTGCAGGTGGTGAGTGCGTACACACTTTCACATTTGCCCAACATCGTTCAATCTTTGATCATGATTTTTAGGAAGTTTATAAAACCAAATCCACAGATGTGATGTGTTTTGATACAATAAAACATGATGGTGGGAGAGTACACACTAATGTGATACCTGGCCAAACGGTTGTTTATCATGTGGTTGGCATTATAATTGCATTAATGTGTACCCAGCTTAACTGAATACATAATAGTTATGATCATAACACTTTTTAGCAAAATGTGCATTTTTTACATTTCCACAGTGATAAAAAAAAATACTTATCGGTGTGAATTACAAATATCTTATCGCCACGACAGCTGAAAACTATACAGGGCGATAAGTTTGCTCTGAAGTCCCCTGTTCAGCTCTCCAGGGCTCTATTTCTCAAACGGTGAAAATTCCTCTTGCCGTCAATATGGCTTATTTCTGTTTCGCCCTATATATTACCACCGGTGATACCCCCTCCAGTGGTAAGTTTTTGCTGGTGAAACCTTCCCCCATGCGTTTGCATTGCAGGATCTATTTATTCAGTAGGATTATAGTACATTTCCTGCCACCATTCTGTTCTCTTAATACCATCTCAGTATGGGGTTAACAGAGAGACTGAAAACAATCATTACTACAATAAATTATTATTTTCAGCCTGAAAGTGTTTGGGTTTTATGAAAGGTGTTATAGCCCATCCTCTAGGGGAAAATATATTTTCTCGGGGAGGTTGAAGTAATTTAACTTATGTTATGTAAATCTTATTTTTTTTAATGATTTGTTTGTTTCAAAACTTTCTTTTAAAATGTTTTGTCAAACCAAACTTTTATATCCTCATAGGTGGCCAATGTGGAAATAAAAGCTTGGCTTGAGAAAACATTTTAAAAAAAAGTGCTTGCTCCGTATAGCTGAACAGGGGGCTCCAGAGCAATAATGAACTCTGATTTCTCTGATTTCTTCTTATTAAACATATTAAAATATAAATTAATGATAGCGGGCTCTGGGGTGTTTATTTCATTAAAGTTGATAATGCGTAAAACTCTTCACCTCTTTCTGAAGTGTGTACTGTTTTGTGAAAAATGATGACCAATGCATCTGCGATAAATACACAGGTTTTAAACATTACACATCCATTTCTTCCTTTCTATAGGAAAACACTTGGGGGTAAATTTATCATGCTGCGGGTTTAAAAAGTGGAGATGTTGCTTATAGCAACCAATCAGATTCTATGGCCTGATTCATTAAGGATCTTAACTTGAGAAACTTCTTATTTCAGTCTCCTGGACAAAACCATGTTACAATGCAAGGGGTGCAAATTACTATTTTGTTTTGCACATAAGTTAAATACTCACTGTTTTTTCATGTAGCACACAAATATCAACTTTAAATGTTGGTGTACAAATAAGCTATCAAGTATCTGTGTGCTACATGAAAATACAGTCAGTATTTAACTTATGTGCAAAACCGAATACTAATTTGCACCCCTTGCATTGTAACATGGTTTTGTCCAGGAGACTGAAATAAGAAGTTTCTCAAGTTAAGATCCTTCATGATTTAGGCCCCTAGTTATCATTTATATAGTACATTCTACAAAAGGACAGCTAGAATCTGATTGGTTGTAATAGGCAACATCTTCACTTTTTCAAACCCGCAGCTTGATAACTTTACCCCTTGGTTTCAAGTATGTTTATCACATGCATGAAAAAAAGGTTGAATCCCATAAGGTGAAAAAATTGTGTTTTCACGGGTGAATTATTCACACCCACAATCACAGCTAATTGAATTCCCCCTTAATTGTGATTTCTCTTTTTGTGTTTATATCCTTAAGGGCCCATGGAACAAAATGTACAACCATACAACACTTTAAAAAATGTTTTTGTGAGCACAAAGTAGTTCATGCTTTGCTAGCACACTAAGGGACTGATTCATGTCCGAATCCAACTTACTCGTAAGTTACTTGCTTAAAAAGAGCACGGAACTTGTGCATCGTTGCGACCGTATTCAAATCCAAGCAGATCATCCTAGAAGATTCCATTAGAATCTGGGTGGAAATACGCTCTACCCCCACAGCACTTGCCG
This sequence comes from Mixophyes fleayi, assembly GCF_038048845.1. NCBI lineage: Eukaryota > Metazoa > Chordata > Amphibia > Anura > Limnodynastidae > Mixophyes > Mixophyes fleayi. The sequence continues at coordinate 350,924,045 of NC_134403.1, forward strand.
CACGTAGAAGTACAGAACATATTGCAGTATACACACAAGCATATGTCCAATATAAGGTCACATCAGAACGCAAAAAACTTTTTGTATAAAATTATTATTATTTAAATAAATATTATTTTTCAAATATTATTATTAATGTTATTATATTTATTATTATTAATATTTTTTTTACATTGATTACATAAAGATGATTTCAGTGCGCAGTGTACATACAATAGGTTTTAATAGTATATCTTAGGTGCATACAATTCTGTGATTGGCATGTATATGTGTAACTTTTTAATCAAAGACTATTTTATTTCAGTCATCACTATCAGTCGGCACTTACACCTCCCCTGTAGTGTGTGCAGAACATAGAGCTGAAACCAAGCGCACTTATGACAAACCTATATCTGCACTGCAACACACTCACTGTACATGGCCTATGGTTGTCCGCCCCTTCCCTCCAGCTTCGCCTCTAAAGTTGTGTCATTTGCGTTCAGACATGAATTGCATTCATTGATGTAATGTCATGTGCGGAACTATTTCACGCAAGATACGCTATGCAATAAGACGTATGTCCAGACATGAATCAGGCCCTTAAAGAGAAAGTCAAATTTGAGGATTTGCAAATTCTACTTGACAAGAGCCTCTTTGAGGCACATTTTCAGCTAAATGTACACTTGCTGTGCGTTCCTAGGACCATGGTAATTAATTCAGTACCACCATGCAATAGTGAGAATAAAAGTTGCTATAAAGGGAATGTTCTGACTTTTTTTCAGTGTCCGTTCAATATTTTTCCTTATGGTATCACCTTAAGCTATAATGTTATTATGGGGTTATAGTTCTAATAGAATTTAAACCAGTGATTGGCAACAGGCGGCTCTAGGGCATCTTGCGGCCCTGCAAAATAAGACCTGTGGCCCCCAGTTGTAGCTTGTAATACTTGTTTAAAATGCCTGCTGATCCGTTATTACAGATAGGTGTCTCTTTATTTAAATAATTGTATTAACTTGTTACTGAGATTAAGTGTACTGTGCGGCCCTATTGAAGGTTAGTGGGCCGTCATATGTGGGCCCTGAAGTGTTTCAGGTTGCCTACCAATCATTTAAACCTTCAGCTTTTGAGACACTAGATAATACATTATTCTGAAGATAGGCACTTCTGAGTATTGCTCAGCCGGCCACGTCTCTTTTTCAGTTTTGCAACCTTTGTAACGCTTGTGTTTCTTCTATATATTTTTCCTGGTCACCTATTACTCTGCACCTATGATAAGCTAAATTGGAATGAAGTGGGTGTGGCCAAGCACACCTTTTGTCTTCCCTGTCTTCATTTTGATTGGTTCTTGTCATTTTCGCCTGTATATAAATATGTGCATTATTGTGACATGCTACCTTGAGGAAAGTGTATTTGTACGGAATTTGTGTTCTTTTGTGTTGTAAATAAATCATTCTTAATGGCAAGATTCCGCTGTGACACAGATTCGGGTTTTTTCCATGCATTGTGTTCTGCAAGCACCTGGTAAGGTGATTAATTAAACATATGCTGGAGCCTCTATAGCCATTGCTGAGACAGCCAATGTACAAAGTAAATTGTAGAAACAAATTAAAATAAAACATTAAGTAAAAAAAAAAAGTCTACACTGGCCAAATACATACTAGATAAATAGTTAGTATAAAAGTTTTAGGTGCAACATATAAACACTTGTGTTATTGACACAGAAAATAATCATCCTTAAATTTTACTTATGACATATTGATCTATATAAGTTGAAATCTACCATGAAACAAAAGCTTCCAAATGCATCATTTCACCTTTTCTATAAAATGTTGGAGGAAACGGGATACTGAAAATGTAGAATTGAAAACGTGAGGCATCAGTGATGGTGATATATAACAGCAGAAATAACGCCTCTCACTCCCCACCTCCATCTAAAGGAGGAATGTGATCAATAACCATTCCACAGAGTTCATATGTAGCATGGTTAAACTCAATAAAATGTATAACTACTGGGCTGTTGGGTTAAGGAGCGATAAATACAATTTGTAACTTTTTAGCGCTTGGTATGATGGTTGTCTAAGGCTACTAGTTGTAGAGGATCCGCACTCCCCAATTTAGAAAACCAGAAAGATAATATAATAGATACGAGAGTGATCAAGAATACCTTATAGAAAAAAGATCTGTGGATATATTAAAATAAACCAATAAAACATGACATATACTCATAATACACATAAATCATGATGTTAATTCAAGTCTTAGGTAATCAATCAAATATTTGGACAACAATATAAAAATGCTTAAAACAAATTAATAATCATAAAAAAACAGTAATATAAAACACATAAATGTTCTAATTTTTCTATAAGGTGCGTTGTATCTATTATATAATCTTTTTAGTTTAAGGAGCGAGGTCAACAGCTTTACGCCAGGGGAGGGCTGGCAAGTTTTAGCCCATGGGAAAGACTCAACTCAGCGACCTATTTTAATGGAAAAAAATGCAAGCGGCCCAATGACCCAGCCCAAGGTAGCCCCCTATGGGACTGGCCTGGGGGGCAGATGCTGTCATGGCCCCCAGCACAGCAGCCCCCTCTTTATGTAAACATGTAATGGAACTTGTGTTCACTTATAGGTCTTATACAGGTCTTATATTTTGCAACAGCGACATATTATAAATACAATACGTAATTGGGCAATTATTGTTAAATTCTTCCCAGGGAACGGATCAGAGATGAGAGTATATTGCTTTATACTGTCGTCACAGTGAAAACATTTATAGCAATCATTACATTTAGATAATTGAATAGATTGCCAATATGTAGAAACTGGATATACTTTCATAGTTGGCCCCCAATTATCTTACCCCACGTGAATACCATGCATGGAACTGGCGATAGAAAAGACTGAAATGCACGGTCACTAGTAAATATGGTGTCAAGGATCTCAGGCAGAAACTGGAGATATTGTGCAATGTACAGACTGGTGGTGACACAGCAAACAGGTTGATTGGATGCTTAAGGCGGAGAACATAAGCTGGTAAAGTGGTCAGTTATAAACTGAGGGGGAAATGGAGTTCAATGCAATGTGACGCAAACATCACAGTGATGTTTGGATGAGTGCATTTCCGGATACTACGGTAGCCAACATTCCAGATTTTCCTGCGCACCTCTCTGGGGTGCTAGACAATCCTGTGATGTGGCATCACCACGGAGTGCCCCTGTGACCGCTCCGGAGGCACTGTGCCGCACATCGCGGAGAACTGAATCTGTCTCATGAGGTCCAGCAGCAATAATTCCAAAAGACCAACTCCAGGGGCAATCAGAGAAAACATGATCAGGAGCAGACTGAGGTTAGGCAGTGGAGAGATCAATATGGTCACAAACAAGCCAGAAGTACTGATAAACAGGACCAGAGTAACAGATACACTGGTAAGGAGGTAGGTCGGATCAATGATCTGCTAACGTCTGACTCAGATTACACTGATTGTCTGATTACTGCTTGATCAGCAGCAGCTGAGATGGTGCTTAATGAGCATGCTCTAGGACTTAGGGCTAAATATAGCTGTCATTTATTTAGTACATTCTACAAAATGACAGCTAAAATCTGATTGGTTGCCATAGGCAATATCTCCACTTTTTCAAACCCGCAGCTTAGTAAATATACCCCTTAGACTTTTCCCAGCCCTGTAGAACTACTGAGCATGCGCAGAAGAAAGCTGTCATAGTATGGTATGCTCAGAGAAGAAGAGCACTTCAGGCTCGATCTGATGATGATGATGATGATGATGATGTTGATCCTAACATATAACCACATTTTTTGCCCTTCATTGACACAACATTAGATGAAGTAGTGATTTTTGTACAAATTAAATAGTATCATTGTGATTAGGGATGTGCACCGGCGACTTTTGAGGTCTCGTGTTTTGTGTTTTGGATCCGGATTTTCGTTATTTTTGAGGTTCGGATTTGTCTCGCAAAACACTTGACGAAAGGTCTCGGTTCGGATTTAAGGTATTGGATTCGGATTTTTTTTGAAAAAAACATAAAAAGTTTAAAAATCAAGTTTTTGGGCTTATTTTCACTCCTAGGCTATTATTAACCTCAATAACATTCAATAACAAGCATTTCCACTAATTTACAGTGTATTCTGAACACCTCACAATATAGTTATTAGTCCAAAACGTTGCAAAAAGGTATCTTTCTGGACTGCGTAGAGGAGTGGGTCACCACAATATCTTAAAAACCCTGAACTTTTATGATTCGCACCAATAATTGTACCTGGACTGCGTAGAGGAGTGGGTCACCACAATATATTAAAAACCCTGAACTTTTATGAATCGCACCAATAAATGTACCTGGACTGCGTAGAGGAGTGGGTCACCACAATATATATAATAAGAAAACCATCAACTTGTTTGATTCGCACCAATAAATGTACCTGGACTGCGTAGAGGAGTGGGTCACCACAATATATTAAAAACCCTGAACTTTTATGAATCGCACCAATAAATGTACCTGGACTGCGTAGAGGAGTGGGTCACCACAATATATTAAAAACCCTGAACTTTTATGAATCGCACCAATAATTGTACCTGGACTGCGTAGAGGAGTGGGTCACCACAATATCTTAAAAACCCTGAACTTTTATGAATCGCACCAATAAATGTACCTGGACTGCGTAGAGGAGTGGGTCACCACAATATATATAATAAGAAAACCATCAACTTGTTTGATTCGCACCAATAAATGTACCTGGACTGCGTAGAGGAGTGGGTCACCACAATATATTAAAAACCCTGAACTTTTATGAATCGCACCAATAAATGTACCTGGACTGCGTAGAGGAGTGGGTCACCACAATATATTAAAAACCCTGAACTTTTATGATTCGCACCAATAATTGTACCTGGACTGCGTAGAGGAGTGGGTCACCACAATATATTAAAAACCCTGAACTTTTATGAATCGCACCAATAAATGTACCTGGACTGCGTAGAGGAGTGGGTCACCACAATATATTAAAAACCCTGAACTTTTATGAATCGCACCAATAAATGTACCTGGACTGCGTAGAGGAGTGGGTCACCACAATATATTAAAAACCCTGAACTTTTATGATTCGCACCAATAATTGTACCTGGACTGCGTAGAGGAGTGGGTCACCACAATATATTAAAAACCCTGAACTTTTATGAATCGCACCAATAAATGTACCTGGACTGCGTAGAGGAGTGGGCACTGGGCACCACAATAAAATATATAAAAAACCTTCAACAGGTCTGCATTACACTACACATACGGCTGCTCCTCCATCCTCTCCATCATATACATGTTGGAGTTTTAGCGTGTGACAACCTCTTGTTTTTGATAATGTCAGTGCATTTTGAATATTTTTCAATTTGCCCCACACCACTGAATGTACTTTATCTATGATACGCATCTATCTATCTTGACTGCGTAGTGTGGTGGCCCCGGTACACAATTTGGTACCGAGGCCACAATATAATTAAAAAACCCTCCACGTGTCAGAATTCCACCAAACAAGTATCTGGACTGCGTAGTGGGGTGGCCCCGGTACCCAACTTGATACCGGGGCCACAATACCTCCTCCAAACATGCTACAGACAATTCGTCATTGAGATCCCATTAAGTATGTTAAAGACAGACAGGGTCCAAGTGTTATTAGTTGACTTTGTAAAGAAAAAAACTGTCCCTGTTGCACATAGTCGTGCAATGAAGACTTACTTTTTCATTTAAAGGCACGATCTTTCAAGTGTAGTGTTTGTAAGTCTAAGTCATATTATACTTTTGGTAAAATTGGTTTTTTTTGTTCCTCTTTATGTTAATTAATTAGTAATAGAATTAAAGTAGGAAATAGAATTAAATAGAATTAAAGTAGGAAATAGAGTGGTATAGAGTTGTAGTGTGGTATAGATAGAGTGGTCCACACAATATAATAATAAAACCCTCAACTGGTCTGAATTCCACCAAACAAGTATCTTGACTGCGTAGTGTGGTGGCCCCGGTACACAATTTGGTACCGAGGCCACAATATAATTAAAAAACCCTCCACGTGTCGGAATTCCACCAAACAAGTATCTGGACTGCATAGTGGGGTGGCCCCGGTACCCAATTTGATACCGGGGCCACAATACCTCCTCAAAACATGCTCCATACAATTCGTCATTGACAGACCCCAGACAGACAGGGTCGTAGTGTTATTGTTTGACTTTGTAAACCCAAAAAAATGTCCCTGTTGCACTTGCACATAGTCGTGCAATGAAGACTTACTTTTTCATTTAAAGGCACGATCTTTCAAGTGTAGTGTTTGTAAGTCTAAGTCATATTATACTTTTGGTAAAATTGGTTTTTTTTGTTCCTCTTTATGTTAATTAATTAGTAATAGAATTAAAGTAGGAAATAGAATTAAATAGAATTAAAGTAGGAAATAGAGTGGTATAGAGTTGTAGTGTGGTATAGATAGAGTGGTCCACACAATATAATAATAAAACCCTCAACTGGTCTGAATTCCACCAAACAAGTATCTTGACTGCGTAGTGTGGTGGCCCCGGTACACAATTTGGTACCGAGGCCACAATATAATTAAAAAACCCTCCACGTGTCGGAATTCCACCAAACAAGTATCTGGACTGCATAGTGGGGTGGCCCCGGTACCCAATTTGATACCGGGGCCACAATACCTCCTCAAAACATGCTCCAGACAATTCGTCATTGACAGACCCCAGACAGACAGGGTCGTAGTGTTATTGTTTGACTTTGTAAACCCAAAAAAATGTCCCTGTTGCACTTGCACATAGTCGTGCAATGAAGACTGACTTTTTCATTTAAAGGCACGATCTTTAAAGTGTCAGAAAGAGAGAGAAGACACAGGAGAGGAGAGTTGTAGCTGGGGACCTGGGGTGGAAGCTCCCAGGCTCCCCCAGCATTGCCTGGAAGTCTGAGCGTGGTGACTGAGCCAGGGCAAGGAATGTGTGCCCTGGATGAGGGGGAGAACTCCATGCCACTATAGTGAACCCAAGAGAGAGGGGGACACTGCACATGGAAGAGGCCCTGGAGTGAGGGCTGCTACAAGAGGCATGGTAGCTGTAGTGTCAGATCCTGAGGCTGAGAGTACACAGAGTGACGTGTCAGAGCACAGGAGACATTATCCCCGCAGAGGAGGGATGAGCTGCAGTTGAGAGGTCTGTTGTTGAAATAGGACATGCACACTTTAACAAACCAATCATTTCAGCGACAGGGCCTACCAAACAACTTTGACTGAAATGATTGGTTTGTTTGGGCCCCCACACCAAAAAAGCTATTCATCTCTCCCTGTACAGACTAAACAGGCTCTACTGAGGCAAGATGTCGTCCTCATCCTCAACCTCTGATTCCTCTCCCCCTACAGTGTGTACTTCCTCCTCATCACACATTATCAATTCGTCCCCGCTGGACTCCACAACCACAGGTCCCTCTGTAGTATCTGGAGGGCAGTGCTGTACTTCATTGAGGAATTGATTATTCATTTTTATAAACATCATTTTTTCAACGTTGTGAGGAAGCAACCTCCTTCGCCGCTCACTGACCAGGTTCCCCGCTGCACTAAAAACTCTTTCCGAGTACACACTGGAGGGGGGACAACTCAGGTAAAATAGAGCCAGTTTGTACAGGGGCTTCCAAACTGCCTTTTTTTCCTGCCAGTAACAATATGGACTGTCTGACATGTCTACTTGGATGGTGTCAGCAAAGTAATCATCCACAATTTTTTCTATTGTGACAGCATCCAATGCAGCGAGAGTAGACATGTCTGCAATGGTTGGCAGGTCCTTCAGTCCGGACCAGATGTTATCAGCATCCCCGCCAGTGCCTCTTTTGGGAAAACTGAGCTTTTTCCTCGCAGCCATAGATGTGGAAGAAAATGAGGGTGGAGCTGTTGGCATGTCACGGTCCTCTTCAGAGGACAATCTCCTGACCAGCAGGTCTTTGCACCGCTGTAGATTTGTGTCCGCCGGAAACAGAGACACAACATACGCTTTAAACCGAGGATCGAGCACGGTGGCCAGAATGTATTCCTCTGACTTTAAAAGAGTGACCACCCTCGGATCCTGGCAAAGCGTACGAAGGGCTACATCCACAAGAGCTACATGCTTGCTGTAATCGCAATGGCTTACCAGCTCCTCCCTCACTTTCTCCAGCTGCTTCTGCAACAGCCTGATCAGGGGAATGACCTGACTCAAGCTGGCAGTGTCGGAACTGACTTCTCGTGTGGCAAGTTCAAATGGCTGCAGAACCTTGCACAACACGGAAATCAGTCTCCACTGCGCTTGACTCAGGCGCATCCCCACTCCTTTGCCTATGTCGTAGGTGGCTGTGTAGGCCTGAATGGCCTTTTGCTGCTCCTCCATCCTCTGCAGCATATAGAGGGTGGAGTTCCAGCGCGTCACAACCTCTTGTTTGAGGTGATGGCAGGGCAGGTTCAAGCTTTTTTGATGTGCCTCTAGTCTGCGGTAGGCACTGGCTGAATGCCGAAAGTGTCCAGCAATTTTGCGCGCCACCGCAAGCATCTCCTGCACACCCCTGTCACTCTTCAGGTAATGCTGCACCACCAAATTAATGGTGTGGGCAAAACATGGGACGTGCTGGAAATTGCCCATATTTAATGCCCGCACAATGTTACTGGCATTGTCTGACACCACAAATCCCCATGAGAGTCTAAGTGGGGTAAGCCACTGGGAGATAATTTCCCTCATTTTCTCTAATATGTTGGCAGCGTTGTGCCTCTTATTAAAGCCTGTAATGCACAATGTTGCCTGCCTTTGCATGAGCAGCCATTTTGTAGATGCTGCTACTGATGCAGCTGTTGCTGTTGCTGCGGAAGGGGATGCATCTACCCAGTGGGCTGTCACAGTCATATAGTCCTTCGTTTGCCCAGAACCACTTGTCCACATGTCCGTGGTTAAGTGGACAGTGGGTACAACCGCATTTTTAAGAGCACTGAGGACACTTGATCGTACTTCTCTGTACATTTTTGGTATCGCCTGCCTAGTGAAGTGGAATCTCGAGGGGATTTGGTACCGGGGACACAATACCTCCATCAACCCTCTAAATCCCACTCCACTGATGGCGGACACCGGGCGCACGTCTAACACCAACATTGCAGTTACAGCCGCAGTTATACGCTTTGCAATAGGGTGACTACTATCGTATTTGGTGGTCATGGCAAACGACTGTTGGACGGTCAATTGTTTGGTGAAAGACTTAGCGGTCTTACGACTTCCCCTCTGGGAAGATGACCGACTAACAGCAGCAACAGCAGCAGTGGCAGTAGTAGGCGTACCGCTGCAGGATTCCTCGGATGAATCCCGTATTGAGGAGGACTCAGTCTGGCTGGTGACTTGGGCTGCAGGACTGAATCTGATGGAGATTGTGGAGGAAGTTGACGAGGAGGGTGTTGCTGGTGTGTATCCAACTGGACCACGGGATTTAGGTGTCCCTGTACCGATGAGGGTCCTAGCCCCAGTTCCTGAACTAACCACTGAACTATGAAGGTTATTTAGGTGACGTATAAGGGAGGATGTTCCTAGGTGGGCAAGATCCTTACCCCTGCTTATTTGAGCTTTACATAAGCTACATATTGCCATACATTGGTTGTCTGGATTTGGATAAAAATAACTCCAGACCGAAGAGGTGCATTTTTTGGTCTTCTGACCAGGCATGACGATGGGCTTTTTCATCCCATGGACATCAGCTGTTTCCCCCCCTGGTGCCTCATTTACAATAACCACATCACCATCCTCATCATCAAGTTCCTCCACAGCGCCAGCTACATCATCAATAGCCTCCTCCCGAGCCACCTCTTCCCGTACAGTGATGGGAAGGTCAGGCTTGACAACCACCAACACCCTTGGACTCGCCTTGGGGATTTGTGATAATTTCTCTTTAGAAGGCAGAGTTGTTTGCTGTTTTGTTGCTGACAGCATAACTCTCTTCAATTTTTTGTAGGGGGGGGGAGGAGGAGGAGGGCTAAGATCCGTGGGTGAAGCTGAACCACTAGTCATGAACACGGGCCAGGGCCTAAGCCGTTCCTTGCCACTCCGTGTCGTAAATGGCATATTGGCAACTTTACGTTTCTCCTCAGATGATTTTAAGTTTCTCTTTTTGCTACTTTTTCTTAACTTGGGCTTTTTGGATTTTACATGCCCGGTACTACGAGATTGGGCATCGGGCTTGGAAGACGACGTTGATGGCATTTCATCGTCTATGTCATGACTAGTGGCAGCAGCTTCAGCATTAGGAGGAAGTGGGTCTTGATCTTTCCCTACTTTATCCTCCAAATTTTTGTTCTCCATTATATGTAGCACAAGATACTGCAGAATGTGTGAACTTGGTAATATTGCAGTACCAATGGACTTATAATGCTGGATTGGTTTTGCAAATTTGGTTATAATTATTATATTTTTTTTTTTTTTTTTAATTTTTAATTTTTTTTTACTTTTTTTTTATTTTTTACAAACTTGGGAATAATGGGGAAATAACTATGCCCTTAGAAGCACAGAGCACAGGACACAGCACCACTGGACTGAACAGGACACGGCACAGGACCCAGCAGCACTACGGAACTCAGCAGGACAGAGCACAGGACACAGCACCACTGGACTGATACTGCAGAATGTGTAAACTTTGTAATATTGCAGTACCACTGGACTTTTACTGCTGAATGTGTGAACTTGGTAATATTGCAGTACCAATGGACTTATAATGCTGGATTGGTTTTGCAAATTTGGGTATAATTATTATATATTTTTTTTTTTTTTTCATTTTTTTTTTTTTTTTACTTTTTTTTTATTTTTTACAAACTTGGGAATAATGGGGAAATAACTATGCCCTTAGAAGCACAGAGCACAGGACACAGCACCACTGGACTGAACAGGACACGGCACAGGACCCAGCAGCACTACGGAACTCAGCAGGACAGAGCACAGGACACAGCACCACTGGACTGATACTGCAGAATGTGTAAACTTTGTAATATTGCAGTACCACTGGACTTTTACTGCTGAATGTGTGAACTTGGTAATATTGCAGTACCAATGGGCTTATACTGCAGGATTGGTTGTGAAAATTTTGTGGTAATTAAAAAATATTAAAGTAGTTTTTGGTATTTTATAAAAAAAACTTTTTTTTATTTTTTTAAACACAGGGGAATATTGGGGAAATAACTATGCCCTTAGAAGCACAGAGCACAGGACACAGCACCACTGGACTGAACAGGACACAGCACAGGACCCAGCAGCACCACTGACCTCAGAAGGACAGAGCACAGCACACAGCACCACTGGACTGATACTGCAGAACACAGCACAGCACAGCACAGCACAGCACTAAACAGCACAGCACAGCACAGCACAGCACTAAACAGCACAGCACAGCACTAAACAGCACAGAACTAAACAGCACAGAACTAAACAGCACAGAGGACCACCTAACACACCCTCCCTCTACCCTGATCAATGCCCGAGTGAAGATGGCGGCGACTAGCGGGGAATTTATAGGATCCGAGTATCGCGAGATCCGACAACGGGATTATGAGTCAGAGCCTCAGTTTCACTTTTGAATTTGGCGCCAATACCCGGATCTGTCTCGGATCCGACTCGGATCCGCAACGTTCGGGTGGGCTCGGATTTCAGAAATCCGAGCGCGCTCATCCCTAATTGTGATATTTATTTTTGGTTTGGGGTATTGTGCACTTACATTCAAAAGTCTTCTTAAACATAATATTTGTCTGTTGATGATATTCGCATGGATCATTATAATGTAATTTAGGTGGATGAAAATACTTTCATCTCAATAAAGTACTGCATTGTGATATTCTTACAAGAAACTGAGTTATAATGGTTACTATATTTAACGTTCATCAAAAGATCTAAATTTGCGATTCTTGTCTCATCTGAATTCAGTGTGAAAATCTTTCTGTTGTGGATGTGATATCAGAAATGAATTGTAACAACAGGTGACAACACATCAGAATGATGGATGCTGAAAAGTGGATAATTCTTCATGTCAACCAATATATTGATATGTAATCGCTGTACAGTCCATTGTGCCGCCACTAATCTGTTTAAAATATTTATTTTCAAAAACAAAAATATTATAATCCAGTATGTTAATCAAAAATTGAGAATGATATGTCATCTAAGGAAAGGAAATTTCTGTCTAGATTTTGTTTTCTTTATGTTTGCCCCACCAAACAATACACTGTAAGCAAAACAGAATAAGCATTTGTATTTATTTATCAACAATTGCACAGTACAACTTAATGTTTTATTTTATTTATGTATAGAAAATTGCACATTACCATTTATCTAGTCCTGAATGCATAGTGCAATTAGCTTTTGGTATGTTTGTATATGTATTGAATTGTCCTGAACCACTTGCTATGAATGCAGAATGGAATTATAAATATGGATCTGTGCAGTACCAATGCTCTCGTTCGGCAAGCAGAGTATCGCAATCGATATTGCTATTCATTCTCTGCTCCTTCTTCATTCTCTTCTCATTATCTTTCTTCAATTAATCACATCCTTCAGCATGGTCTCTCTCACACACATACAGGCCGCTTGTACGTCTTCTATAATGGTCTGCGTTAGCTCTATAAATATATATTTGTTGATTATCCATATTTGCAGCTCTCTTTTGCAGTGCTCATATTTTATCCATTTCTTATTGATTAGGTCTTTTATTTCTGTCTTCAATTTCCTTTTAATCTCTTCCAGGTATATATGTTCAACCTCTTTGTACAGTACATCATTTGTTCTGGTGAATTGTTTTTATCTCTGTTTCCATCATGTTACTTTGTCCTTGTCTCTTTATTCTTCTAATGGCCATTTCCCAAGTTTGTTTCATCAACTGCTTCATCCTTTTTCTTCCCCTACATTCTCTCCCTTTTTCTTCACTCACCCTCCTTACCTCTTAACCCATTCCTTTCATTCTTGCTAAGCCACACCTCCTCTTCCCCATTGTCTTCTACACTATCCTCATCCTCCTTTCTCCTTTCCATTTCGTCCATCCTTCAACCTGATCCTTATGGGGGCTGATGTTGAGTTGAACGCAAATTGCATTTTTGCCGTATAATACGCTTTCTTTATTTACAAGTGTTATTATATTTAAAAAAAATGCAATTTGTGTTCCTATTTTTCTTATGGTGTAACACAGGCATGTCAAACTCAAAACTCCAATTGGGCCTAAGATTGTGGGGGTCGCAAGAAAACTAAAACAAAATAAATAACCATTGTCAGCACAAACGGGTTATACATTTGATGAAAAATCTACAAACTGTCATATAAACATACTTGGACGCCAACTTACCAAACCAATAATGTTTTGAGCGTAAACAGTCACACCAACTACCAAGAAGTATGCTTGAATTATGAAAGCGTAATGTTCTGACTGCATGGGACAACATACAGCGTGGGTGGTGGGAGACTAGCGGTATTGGAGTGTGCACGTGTCATGTGACACTGACGGGGAAGGTTGACTGAACTCAAACGCAAACTGTTCTGTAGTATTCAATGAATTTTTAAGTCATTTAACCGAGTTTTACACGTCTGGGGGTAAATGTATCAAGCTGAGAGTTTTCCAGCAGGTTTGAAAAACCAATCAGATTCTAGCTATCATTTATTTAGTACATTCTACAAAATGATAGCTAGAAACTGATTGGTTGCTATAGGCAACATCTCCACTTTTTAAACCCGCCGGAAAACTCTCAGCTTGATACATTTACCCCCTGGTGTAACATCACTATCAATTTTTTTTAAGTTTGGAAATGATATTTTATCTAACACTTAAAATGAAGGTAATCTACCTTACATAAAAAATATGACATACTTTTTTTAAAATATGATGCCATTGTTAAAAATATACCTTTTTTTCACTGTCATTTTCTTATAGAATGGCTTTTATAATATTGTTAAATTAGCACGTATTATAAAAAGTGTTGATAAATTGCACTAAATGACATTGCTATTAAAGAATTGTTTTTAAAGTAAAAAGTTATTTAAACAGTCATTTTAGAGCTCAGAAGTTTTTTATTACAGCATTTTACACTATCTTTTTGTCTTTAATTTGTTTGTTATTCTTAATATAATTTTATAGTAGTTGAGTGAATTTTGTAGTAGTTGAGTTATTTTTTGTAAACAATTTGAGCACACTTTTAGTCATCTGCTCACAAATTGGAGTTTCTGATGCTAACCCGGAGTTAAAGGGGTTTTTTTCTCTCAGATTACAGAGTTCAATCAATGCTACTTTAAAGACTATTTCATGTTTTTTTATTTATAAATTTAAGGCAGTAGATTTCACACTGTACAATACATTGGCATTACGTGTATTAAAATCCATGGGTTAGCATTCATTAAATGTCCTAGTAGAACTGTTACATGGTTTAACAATGATGACCTATGACTTTATCATTTTCTATTTTCATAATCAAGTTGGAAACAATAGTTATTAATGTGCTCATGTTGTTGTCTTGGTAATTAGCGTGTATGTTTTTGTACCTCTAATGTTCCCAAGTCCTTCGAAGGGATCTGTGCACAGACATCATAATGTTGTAATTTAGCTAGCTGAGAGGATCTAACGAGGGTGTAGAAAACACATGAAGACAAGTGTAATATCAAATATTTAATGAATATTGAAGAAAAAAATGAACTAACAAGGTATTAGTGTAATGAACCCCTCTCCATAAAGAACTGCCACAAAATGACTTCAATTCCATTCAATAGATAGAAACAATTAAAGATTCCATTCTTGCTGCGCAATAGTTTTTTTTTAATGGCAAAACATTAATGAGGACAAGCAGTTTTCACATCTTCCACAATGTACTGTTCATTAACACACGTTCTATCTCAATACCATTTCTGCTCTTATTTTATTTATGCGTCATTTAATAATTTTGGGTGATGAGATGTTTTTCTTCGTTTCCAATTTAATATCTTTCACTCGGTAAACCTAAAGGGATATGTATATTCTACAATCTCGATACACATACATGACTCTTCTATGGTAAAAGCTATTACCATGCCTAAATTCTGTACGTTTAGAAAATGATTTTTATTCTCTACAGCGTGTGTTTGAGTAGCGATAATCTGAGGCTCCCTAAGGATGAGACACAAAAAATGTAGCTGTACAGCTACAACAATGACAAGAAGAGAGATTGGCATGAAAGCATAAAACACACTATACAGTATATACAATACAATTTTGCTATCAATTAATGTGAAGTTCCAACTAGAGATGAGCAAATATCATGCATTTCTTTCCAAGAATTAATTTTACACGCTATTGTTCCAGTACTTTTTTTTTGTGAAATTGTTCAAATCATTTAGCTAAAGCCATTCAACTACTGTGATTCAACACGGGAGCTTCTATATTTTTTATTCCACTTTCTAGAAACTTGCGGATTTAGAGTTGGGTGCAGTATTTGCAGCTGAGAAAACCATTTTGCCCTGTAATAGGGCAAATACTGCACGATCTTGCTTGCTGCGCACGAAGGGCATTATCCATATTCGGACGTACATCCATTTGCGTAGAATATCTTGCATGAAATAACTCTGCGCATGTTCAGAAACAGACATTACGCCAATGGTTGCAATTCATATCTAAATGCACAAGACACTTAAGACTGCCTACAACTTAGGGGGCAGAACAAGGGGTGGGAAGGGGCAGACTAACAAAGCCCATGTACCAGAGACAGAACTAGCGAGGTGTGGGTCCCGGTGCAGGGAGGTGGGGAGGAGGGACCTGGGACCCCTCACCCTCTGCAGCGGGCCCCATTATCTCCATGGGCCCCAGTACAAGGCACCTGCCACACCAATGGTAATTCCGCCACTGCCATGAACAGGAACTGCCGGCCAAGCGCATACCAACGCAGATGCGGCCGATTCAAGTCCTGGGTTTCCTGTAAGTGCGTTTGTTTTCAGCCATTTCTACCAGCTGCAGGGCAGGTGTAAATGCCGACTGGTAGTGATGACCAAGGCGGCATAGTCTTAGTAATAAAAACTACAGTAGAAAAGACAGAACAACTGTATGCAACTAAGATAGACTATAAAAACGCATCATGGGCCTGTTTCAAGGCACGCAAAACAAATGTATTGTTCTATTTTCTAAACACACTTAATTCGGTATACACACGTCCATATTCAACTAGAAGCGGATCTGAAGAAACGTCTCTTGTTGAATAGAGTGTAGGTACGCTCTGCATATACGGCACTTGCTGTATTGAGACAGACACAATACACTGTTGGATATGTACATTATATATGTGGAATATAACGCCCCAGCAGAATACACAGGAAAGTATTCAATTATTGTCACCTGTTATTAATATAGTCATTAATGAAAAGCATTAAAAATAAAAAATGAATTGCTTTCTCCATGAAATACATTTATCATGATGCTGTTAATGTCTACTGTACATAAAATGCATTTTTACTGTTGCTCTTGATAACAAACACATGTTCTACCATGAATACACGACCGTCATCACAATCACTCGGCACTTACACCTGTCTTGTGGGTGGTGCAAGTGATACGATTGAAGAACGCGCACCTGAGTGATACCCAAAGCTTAAATTGGACACTGCTGCTTGCCCTTGAGCATGGAGCATGGTGCGCCCTTACTGGAAATTGTCTACGTGCATACAGCACAGCCCTTCCCCTCCCCATTCCACCTATGAATCGTAGAATCGTAGGCTGTCAGAAGTGTCATTAGCGTTTTCAAAGATGAATTAAATGTATTTGCATTCACTGGTGTATAGTCTGTTCATGGTCATGCACTGTGCAATTTAATGCAAAATACAGCACGTATCAGCATTTAATAACTTAATGAATCAGGTCCTGTATATATAGACCGCATTGAAAGCATTTTTATTTATGTTATAAATGTAAAAAAAAAATGTCAAGAAATGTAAAAAAAATAGCTCTATAAATGATTATACCCTCCAGTTGTTTTTTTATTTTATGTTAATGCTTTTTTGATGCGCAAGCTTTTATTTTACTTAAACATATGTGTATCCAGCAATCTGCTCTGTGTGTTTACTACAAGTACTGTTTAAGTAGAGTCTTCTTCTACCCAGATTAAAACCGAAACGTGCCTTGAGATCCACTTGTATTTGAATACGGTCAGAGTTCCGTGCTCTTTTTTTAAATGCAACTTACCTGCAAGCTGTGTTAGAACTTGAATTAGGCTCATACTTTGTATTTTACTCAGCAGTTTACAGATGGGCTCGTAAGTGCCCCCTGAAAACTCTAAATCAGGTTATGTATTTTACATTCCCCTCCACCCCCCTGAAGCACAAAATTGTTATTCCAGGTACAATTTTTTTTAGCACAGTGGCTAAATTTGTTTCAAGCTCTAAATCAGCCCCTATATGCAGTTCACTTGAGAAGGCAGTGGTGATTTTTTTTATGTTGAATAAAACGCATAACCTCTATTCCATTTTCCATACTCTCATGCCTCCCTTAAAATGTACCTCACAACCTTCCTGATTGGATAATCAAGACAGGTTAGGCCACACTTCTGATTCACCCAAAGCATGCCCCATCCGCCCATGCTACGTTGGTTTTTCACAGAGCTAGGACCCTTTTTGATTTGTGACTCTTGAGAGGGATCTCAAGTCTAGCCTTAGCTCAGTGTGGTTGTATGAGAGTCTGGTGATTTGTGGTACTAGGTAGATCTTTAACAAAGGAGTCTAGGAATAACGCTGACTATTAGGCCGGAGGCTGAGAACAAAGGAAGTGGGCCTTGTAGATAATCTGCTCCTGTAACTCCGAGCAAAACCATTCTCCTATTATTGCATAAAACACACTCTATCTTTCATCATCATCATCATCACCATTTCTTTATATAGTGCCACTGATTCCGCAGCACTGTACAGAGAACTCATTCACATCAGTCCCTGCCCCATTGGAACATACAGTCTAAATTATCTAACATACACACACACACAGACAGAGAGAGAAAGAGACTAGGGTCAATTTTGATAGCAGCCAATTAGCCTACTAACTTTAATATGTTTTCAGCAAAATAGTCTGTCATTTAGGTCTATACTTATAGCTGACAGAAGACATTTTTTTTAACATTGACTCCAGGGTTTTCCTAGGAAGCAAAATGCTACTTAAGCTCCTCCAACCCACATGCACAGGGCAATATTTTACATGACGGATGTTTTTTTATTTAGAACAAACATTCCTAGAGCACTAATTGTATGTGGTGTTGCTTGAAGCACGAAACACGTCTGAGAAACAGCTCCAATAAGAATCAATAGCAACATGGGGCCAGTGTGAAAAGCACTGTGATGACCTATCTCTTAACCTTCAGACTACCGCACTGTGGTGAAGTTTCTGGAAAGAGAAACTGCCAAGTCTGCAAACTGGCTGAACTGGATGTTCTACCCAACAAGAATGAACAAGAACATCAAGAGAATTTATGTGTATAACACAATACAGTCACATAGGAGGTATAGTGTTACATGAGGGAAAGAGGGGAGATGGAATATAACAGAAGTGAGGAGAAGAGGGATATGGGGGATGGAGGGGGTACAGGGAGGAGAGATTTGAGCCAGGGAAGAGGTTATGGTCATGCACTGTATCAATAATTGCATTTTGTTTTTTTTTACTAGAACATCTGACAATTTGCTCGCAAAAAATAGACTTTATTGTGAGGTGATTTGGCTTATTAGGATTTAAATGAAACTCCCTGTATAGTAAAGTTTGGCTGCACATAGTAATAGTTGAGTAACAAGGCACCAGCATAAAGTACCTAGCATGAGGCTTGGTCCTCACAAGTCGATTCTGAATATACTTTTTTTCCTTGCAAAACCTCAACTTTGAAGTTCCTGTTGTCACGGTGGTGCCCCCACTGAACTGCCTGTTGTCATGGTGGTGCCCCCACTAAAGTGCCTGTTATCACAGTGATGCCCCCACTGAAGTGCCTGTTGTCACAGTGGTGCCCCCACTGATGTGCCTGTTGTCACGGTAGTGCCCCCACTGAAGTGCCTGTTGTCATGGTGGTGCCCCCACTAAAGTGCCTGTTATCACAGTGATGCCCCCACTGAAGTGCCTGTTGTCACAGTGGTGCCCCCACTGATGTGCCTGTTGTCACGGTGATGCCCCCACTGAAGTGCCTGTTGTCATGGTGGTGCCCCCACTAAAGTGCCTGTTGTCATGGTGGTGCCCCCACTAAAGTGCCTGTTATCAAGGTGGTGCCCCCACTGAAATGTGTGGTGTGATGGTGGTGCCCCCACTAAAATGCCTGTTGTCATGGTGGTGGCCCCACTAAAGTGCCTGTTATCAAGGTGGTGCCCCCACTGAAGTGCCTGTTATCACAGTGATGCCCCCACTAAAGTGCCTGTTGTCATGGTGGTGCCCCCACTAAAGTGCCTGTTATCAAGGTGGTGCCCCCACTGAAATGCGTGGTGTGATGGTGGTGCCCCCACTGAAGTGCCTGTTATCATGGTGGTGCCCCCACTAAAGTGCCTGTTATCAAGGTGGTGCCCCCACTGAAGTGCCTGTTGTCACAGTGGTGCCCCCACTGAAGTGCCTGTTATCACAGTGATGCCCCCACTGAAGTGCCTGTTGTCACAGTGGTGCCCCCACTGAAGTGCCTGTTCTCACAGTGGTGCCCCCACTGAAGTGCCTGTTGTCATGGTGGTGCCCCCACTAAAGTGCCTGTTATCACAGTGATGCCCCCACTGAAGTGCCTGTTGTCACAGTGATGCCCCCACTGAAGTGCCTGTTGTCATGGTGGTGCCCCCACTAAAGTGCCTGTTATCAAGGTGGTGCCCTCACTGAAATGCGTGGTGTGATGGTGGTGCCCCCACTAAGATGAAATACATATGTGTTTTGTAAAAACCACTGCAAAGCATGATCCTCGCAACCATGGTCACCATACTCGACCCTCACCAATATAGATCTATGTGTGTGTGTGTGTGTGTGTGTGTGTGTGATTAGATTGTAAGCTCCACTGGGGAAGAGACTGATGTGTCTGCATAAATTCTTTTAATCTACAGCTCTACAGAATATGTTGCTGCTATATGAATGAAGCATAATAACATTGTTAATTCTTCTAACGTGATCTACCATTCTTCTTCACTGTGCAATTTTCTATATTCCTGATTGGAAAAAAAAGAAAATATTTATATCTGTAGTATCGTCAAAGTTCACAGTCTACCAATTTACAGGATAGCAACCAGGTAACATTTGACCTTTTAGGCATTTTCTTATATTTTTCACTAACAAGTACTCCTGTCTCCTCAAAAACTTGCCGTTAATTACCTTTCAGGGACCTGAAGCTTCCTGCCTTATTAGCACAGACACTACATGACAAAGTGTTAAGCTGAGACTGCATTTTTCAGGTAACAATCCCTGTGGTGTTATTTCTTGTACTCTATGAAGATGTTACCTGTCGCCAATATGTTCATTAAATCCATGCAACCAATATTCATGGCTATAATCAGTTTCCTTAGAACACTTCAAATATGCTGGAGGAAATTATTTATTAATATTTAATATAGTGCTGGGATTCTCTGTATAAGAAATGAAAGGTTATGCTACAATTCATTCTAACGAGAAAAAGACATCCTTTACAGAGTATAACATTTTGTTGAATGGACACTAAGAGCTGTAGGGATAAATTTATGAGTGACAAGAACATGTCTCCCTATCATAAAACGCATTAGTACACTAAATTTGGTTCACACGCTTTATGACCTAAATACTCATTCATAAACAGGTATAGGATCTAGTATCAAGATTGCTTGACGTGGGGCAGATTTCGCAGTTGTAGAACCTGGATGTGCACAGAGGACTACATAGTGTATGTCATAGCCACTGAAGAAGTACACATTGGCATACCAGATGTCTGTTAGATTAATGAGGTGCAACCATGACCTAGCTGGGTGGGGGGCAGGGGGGCTTCTGCCCACCAGGCCAGTCCAATAGAGGGCTACCTTGGGCTGGGTCAATGGGCCACCTGCATTTTTTTCTTTTAAATGTTCCTAATAGACTGCTGAGCCGAGTCTCACCACCTGGGCTAAAATTCTCCAGCCCTCCCTTGGGTGCAACATGAAAGAGGTGCAGAGCCGCATGTGCGGCCCTCCAGTCTTCGAAAGGGCTGTACAGAGGAAAGAGGGAGTGCACAGTGCACTCCCTCCTCCGGGTATCCCTTCACTGTGCAGTGGAGGTCATGTGACACGGAAGTCTTCTGTCCCCGTTCGGATAAGATCGGAGGAAGCCATCTGGGGGGCCGCAGGTAAAGGCCTGGTGGACCACTAGTGACCCAGAGGCCACCTGTAACCCACTGCTATGTTATATACACTCTGCTAATTGCCTATCCAGGTTTAGAACTCTCAGACTTATATTCTTGTAATTCTACTTTTGCAACATTGAGGGTTATAGAAGGGAGACAATTAGGGGGGAAGTGATGCTCAAATCTATGTTGCAGATACAATCTATAATGAACAGGGATTAAAGAAAGGGTGTGAAGTGATACCAGGATTTCGCCCCCCCCAACCTACAGGGATTTCTGGAAAAATTTGCATATCCAATGTCAGGGGTAAGGCCACTTGGAGGTGATACAACCATTCAGTCATTGAATTAATTTGCAGAACAAAACTTGAGAGATGCTCTCACAGTGATTATCAATAAAAATATATTGAAAGGTTCAAAATCGCCACTGCTGCTTCTGAAACATACATGATATTTGGCAAATAAGTCCAGGCAAACATGAAATACCGCATAGAATGAAAAAGAAAAGTGGCATTAAACATTTGACGTTTCTGGAATGTAGTGTACATGAGTATGTAGTGTACATGAGTATTGCTTGGAGACCCTGTCATATGTGAGAATGCTGGGAATTATGGGGGAACACATGAACAAGGGGAGCATCCTCCCCACACAGATCACAGGTTCCTAACAGTCCATCATTTTACATCAATAACATCCACATTTAATAAATAGGCATCCTTCACAAAAACTAGCCCCGTCATTATTTTAATAGCTCCACTCCATTACATTAATACCCCCACATTGCATTAATAGCCCAGTACATTATATAAATATATGCACATTATATTAATAGCCCCAACTCCCACATCACATTAATAGCCTGACTACATTACATTGATACCCCCACATACACAATTATTACTCCCACACACTTTATTGCACACCACATACATTACATAAATGCACCACAAACACATAGATTACATTAATATTTCGTTTACCTGTTGTGCAGAATGTGATTCTTGTAAGAGGCAGACTCCTCTGTCTGCATCCTGCAATGGATAAAACATGGAGTGGAGAATGACCTATGTGGAGGGGAGGGGAGGGGAGGAGCAGGAAATAAGGGAAAATTAAAGTGAGAAACAGGAGGGGAATGGTGACTAGGGGGAAGAGCAGAGGGGGAGGTAGTGGGAAAGCAGATGGATGGGCGCTAGTCTGAAAATTGGGCAGGATTTCCGGTTCAGTTCCCTGCCATAACTGGCTATGCCCCCTGTCCATCCTGTCCATCAACCAAGGAATCCATACTTGCATCTGACAGTTGTGGTGCTGCGGTGTCCTCACCCCAGCTGAGGAAATCCTGATGCCGACACCACCATCATGCCATGCCTCTGGGCAGCCATCCAGTCAGGCTCTGCATACTGCCAGCTCTGAACATGCAATAAAAGCTTCTTTGCATCAATGCATTTGTAATGCTGTTTATATGTACTAGTAAACACTAATACATTATTCTTAATGCAGTTGTGTTTCTCCACAAACAATTCTAGTCCTGCTCAACTCAGTGACAGTTGTAAATTCATCACTCTGTACAAAGAACTTCAATTACAAACCACCCTCTTACTCAGAATTAGTCTTCTGCACTTCTCCAGCCTGATGCAAGTTAGATAATGTTTATTCTCCTAAGCAGATATGTAAAGACGTCAGATATTAGTATCAGAATGAAGCAGCATACTGGACAAACCTTAGACTTAGAGGACTGTCGGACTCACCAAGATTCAAAGACCGACCATCTGTCTTGTCACTTAATGAATAAGACTGTTGTGACTGGGATCCCCTAATACAACTTCATGGCCTTTGAAAACCTAGGTGCTTGGATAGAGAAGGACGTATTTGTGCTCCAAATATAGGTAGGAAAAGATGAACATAAACAGAAAAATATTTACGTGCATATATGCGTTCAGCTCAAAAAAATAGTAACATTTGCTCCAGGCAAATATCAGACATAACAAATGTGTATACTTATGGTCCACAATATGTATATGCCAGTGTCGCATTACCCTACTTGTACACAATATAATACTGTAATGAAGTGTAATATACACAAGCGAGAATATTGTCGTAACCGTTATTAATAAAAGCTAAAGATACGGCCTATTTAGGGGGCGTGCAAGGACTAGCGTGTGTCACAAGAGCCTTTATACCGCGCAAAGCTACATATTTTTTACACATTCTCTAAGATGGCAGTGCCAATTAAACACTTTTTGCACCATAATAGTGTTTATATGTTTGGAGTTTATATGTTCTCTCCATATTTGCAGGGGTTTCCTCCAGGTGCTCCGGTTTCCTACCCTGTTCTAAAAACATACTGGTAGGTTAAACATCTTGTGACAAATTTAACTATAGTGGGCCTGAAGGAAATTAAAGCAAAACAAAGGAGTAACTTTGCACTTTTGCAAACCCATGTTGCATCGGAGGGGGAGGTTAATTTAAAATGTGGGGACAGATCTATAGTTGGGGTAGGGCATGTCCTAGATCAACTTTAAATTTCAATGTAAAAATAAGGCTATCAAGTATTTGTGTGCTACATGAAAAAAAACAGCCAGTATTTTACTTACGTGCAAAATAATAAAATAATTTACACCCCTTGCATTGTAACATGATTTGTCCAGGAGCAAAATTGCTACTTCTTTTGCTTTCCTTTCCTTAATGATTCAGGCCCAGTGTGTGCGTCCACGTGATAGGGAATATTGATTATAAAATCCACTGGAGAAGGGACTGATGTCATTGGTTAAATAATCTCTGTACAGCGCTGAATAAGATATAAGCACTATATAATGGTAATAAATATTACATGCACTAAGATTTAAATCTTAAAATGTGGCACAAGAAATGAACAGAGGACTACTCTTATTTTAATTAATTAAAAAAGGGGTTGTCCAAAAGTCTTAGGGCTAGATTTACTAAACTGCGGGTTTGAAAAAGTGGAGATGTTGCCTATAGCAACCAATCAGATTCTAGCTGTCATTTTGTGGAAAGCACTAAATAAATGAAAGCTAGAATCTGATTGGTTGCTATAGGCAACATCCCCACTTTTTCAAACCCGCAGCTTAGTAAATCTAGCCCTTAGACTGCAGTGTCACAATGGTCTCCACATAGACGCTCTTCAAACTCTGAATGGGGACGTGCGTCAGAGCATAGCACGGCAGACAAAGTTGTGCAAAAAATATGTGCTACATGTCAGTATTTTAGGGATCCATAAATTACTTTTTACAGCTGTACAATTAAAGTATAACTCGTAACATTTATGCATGCAAAATCTGGACAAAATAAGCTCCATCCCGACCCCACCACGGATCAACCCAAGCTCTCCCAGACCTATCTACAATGCCCACTTTTGGGCAAAGCTCTGCCCATTTCAGGGTAAGCTCCTTCTCTTTTGACTGCGATTCGGGACAGTTGTGAGGTATGATCAAAGGAATGATTAAATTAAGAGCAGTGGTCAGCAATAGAGAAGTAGCCATTCAAACAGAGAAGTAACAGTGTTTGTAGCTATTTCTCTGGAGTCATGGTTCGAGCTGATGCTGTCAGGTAATGCTGCCATATATTTGGGGATGTATCATCTTTCATGTATTAGACGTGCTATTAAAGCAATAAGCAGCTGGGACTTGTAGTTCCACATAGACTAGTGTGCCACACTTTGCCTAACCATGATATTATGCATAGGACTTGCAGACCCCTCCTACCATTTGCCCCAAAAATAGACAACTGCAGTGTTAATTAAATGATTCCCAATTTGTTTTTAAATAACTTTCAATCAATATTTTGTTCCTCTCTCATATTAATGATGTCCTGTACTCTACAGTATGTAAACATTGAAGAATTAAAACTCATGAAATATATAGCAGTATTTACAACTATTTAATTGCAACACATCTTTCCAGTGCTGTTTAAGTGTTACAATTGGTTTGAGTAATTAATATACATGCCGGCATGGAGAAAGCATTGTTATGGCAACCTCAAGGGTCTTATACATCAAAGCCACTAGCTCTATCCCCAACATGTCATACTTCTCCAGCCATGAGACAATGCATTAAACTAAACAGCTGGAGCTGCTACGGCAAACATCCCCAGAGAGTTTCCTTCTTAGTGTTCTTGAGATTTGCCAACTAAATAATAGAGCTTACTAAATAGACCCCTTAATTATGCAGTGGAATTATACTACTGCATTAGTGTGTAGTGCTAATCTTGTTGTCACACTATTTACAACATTTTATATTGCTATAAACACATAACTTCACTCACAGTTGGCCACATTCTTATCAGGATCACACATTGGGGGAAGTGTAGAAAGGTGAAGTGAAATATGGTAAATTAAATAATTTTTTCGAGAGGGAGTCTGAGTTCCCAGAGAGATGCGCTGGAACCCAGTGAGAGGCAAAGAGGAATCGGTGATAGAGTTGGTAGTCGCAATGAGAGGTTGGGCATTGGAGATTGAGCGACAGAGTGACAAACCCAATCAGCGAGAGTGTCAGCTCTGGGGACAAATTATGATGATGGGTGTCAAAGTAATAAATTAACAAAAATACATATAAGCTCATATATTACTAATACAGAACTAATCTAAGTTTATGTGCCTGTACTTTTAAGAGGAAAAGTACTGACCTTTACTCTACATATTATACAATAGAATAAAACAACAAGTTTTTAATAAATTTCCGTTATTTCACAATGGCCGGACAAGGCCAAGGACATTGTTGCTCCAAATAAGGTCAAGAAGACCCTTCCAAAAGACCCCTCAAAGAACATGTCACTTTAATGAAGATTAATAATAGAGACTTATTTACTAAACTGCGGGTTTGGAAAAGTGGAGATGTTGCCTATAGCAACCAATCAGATTCTAGCTTTCATTTATTTAGTGCATTCTACAAAATGACAGCTAGAATCTGATTGGTTGCTATAGACAACATCTCCACTTTTTCAAACCCACAGTTTAGTAAATATACCCCTTAGAGTGTCAGCAATGATTTAAGCTGGAAAGGTGTGGATCTGGCAATGATGAGTAACATTTTCTATAAAAGAATGACTTAAGCAAATATAGATTGTTAATTGGCATTTGAGACCCTGGGCGTATGTCTGCTTCATCCAGTATGGATGTATCTATGCATAATATCTTTAAATAAAGAATAGAAATATTATATTTTTGAACCCTGCTCATCTCAATTGTTATTTAAAGAGAAGAATAGAAAAATCTTATACATGGGTGATGTGAGGGGCACATGTCCATGTAACTACCCACCGTATCCCGGGAAGAAGAGAGCAGGACTAAACCAGGATAGTGAGGATTAGGATCTCCAGAAGTAGATACCTGTCAGTATGCACCTTCACCACCTCACAGACTGACAGAGGGGCTACAAAGATCTTAATTTAAAATCAGATGTTTTTAAATGTCATTATTTGTTTTGTGGGTTTTTATTTCAAAATATCATTAAATTAGTCATTAATCTAAAAATGTGGCTTTCAATAATTAAGTATAATTGAGATTTCATCATTGAAAACACACTGCAATGATAGGTGCTACTGCGTTGCCTTTGTTTTTATTTTGTTATATTGGAAAATCTATTTAATTTAAAGAATTAACAAACAAAAATCCCCTTAATGGAATATTTGTAAATAAAATGTTATGTTTTGGGGAGTTTTCCTTTTTCAAAAAAACTCTTTAAAAGTATTTTTTCAGACTAAAAAGTCATCTATAATGTCTCAGCTCCATTTATATTTTAGAATAGCTTTATTGTCTTTAATTTTTTGAAACCACACTTACTTTTCTTAAATAGGAGTTACTTACTCATTGTTTATACTTTTCTACTTTAACCTCTTCTTACGGATTGGCCTTTCTAGAGATGTCATACAAGAATTTATAATGAATGACGGACCTGTCAGATCACTGCACACATCTTTCATAATCAATGGGAAATCCATATTGTGACATCCCTTAGTGACTGGCAGGCTAGGGACACGCACGCAAACTGGATATGGTAGAAACTGGTTTGTCAGTTACTATTAGGTTCAGTTTATATTGTATTTATAAATGCTGGGAATAGGGGTGACCTACTGATGACTCTTCAAGATCCTCCTAGTTTAAAAACAAAAAGAACAAAATAAGAATCCTACAATCCATCCCTCTATTGCACTGTCTCTTCCAAATAGATCATGTGAATGGTAAGTTTACAGAGAGTGGCATCAACAAGGATACTCATGGTTGACAGTTACATTGTATCAGAGAGCAGATCAGCATTGGAACAAAAGAGGCTTCAATGGATCTTGCCAAATCACAGGCATCACCGAAAAATTCATGGTCTGACTTTACATTGATTTAATACTCGTTGTGAACTACACACAACGTTTCATTTCCAGTTGAGACTGGAGTTCTTTTTTAAGACATGAACGTACATTTCTGATCGCTCCCGAGCCAGTACAGGCCTTACTGTAAGTGTTCTTTATGTGTCCATAAAGTATTTTGAAGGTAATTAATACTTAGTGATAGCTGATATACTGGTGCCAATAGCCCCCAGCCCCTTCACCCCAATCATAGCGGGCCCGGTAATTAACATAAATATTGAAAGCTTACTATTATAAGAGCAGCTTATATTTTTAAAGTCAGTGGCTTCAAAATATGTCAGCTTTCAGTGAATTACATATGAGCTTTTGTTAACATAATGTGATTTCCCGCTGTGCAGATGTCACAGAATGTCACAGCCACGAGCCATTTATTTCAATGGAAAATGTGTAGTTACACTTTCTTTAATTGGTGCTAATTGATGAGTTGGGTGAGATGGAGGCGTCAACAAGCACCCATCCATCTGTAAATCAGGATTTTATTAACATCTGGGGTGTTTTGTTGGATAAGTTCACTCTCGTATATATGTAATGATATATAATAAACATGTTTAGCTAAAATCCTCTTTTCGTAACCAACACATTTGTCTTTATGTCCTGTCCACAGTCATCAACATCATCAACACGTATCTATATAGCACCAGCATACTCCGTAGCGTTTTACAATTGGGAACAAACACGGTAATAAAACAATACTGGGTAATACAGACAGACAGAGGGGTAAGAGGGCCCTGCTCGGAAGCTTACAGTCTGTGGGACAATGGGAGTTTGATACATGAGGTTAAGGGCTACATATTGCATATTGGTCCAGCCAGAAAACAAAGCTAAAAAGTGCTTAGTGGACCTTATGATCCAGACACACAGCAATGTTGGTCAGGAGGTCAGAGGGTTATTGTCTTGTGTGAACTGTGCAAAGGGTAGTAATAGGGTACCCCAGGGAGGTTATGGGGGTGGTTGAAGAATTTTATAAGCTTGCCTGAAGGGATGGGTTTTCAAAGAACGCTTGAAGGTTTGAAGATTAGAGGAAGGTCTTACTGTGCGATTTGGTGCAGCCCAAAAAAGTCCTGCAACCGGGAATGGGAGCCTGAAATGAGATTAGGGGGTAAATCAAGCTGAGAGTTTTCTGGCGTGTTTGAAAAGTGGAGATGTTGCCTATAGCAACCAATCAGATTCTAGCTGTCATTTTGTAGAATGCACTAAATAAATGATAGGTAGAATTTGATTGGTTTTTCAAACCCGCCGGAAAACTCTCAGCTTGATACATTTACCCCTAGATGAGAGATGCAGATCTTGTGCAGAGCGGGGATGTCGAGTTGGGAGATAATTTGAGACAAGTGAGGAGATATATGTTGGTGCAGTTTTGTAGATGGTCTTAGTAAAAGTATTTTATTTTGGATTCGGTAATAAACAGACAACCAACGTACAGACTGACAGAGCGGATCAGCAGAGGAAGAACAATTTGCAAGGAAAACCAATCCAAAAGCTGCGTGCA
Organism: Mixophyes fleayi; assembly: GCF_038048845.1. Classification (NCBI taxonomy): domain Eukaryota; kingdom Metazoa; phylum Chordata; class Amphibia; order Anura; family Limnodynastidae; genus Mixophyes; species Mixophyes fleayi. The sequence continues at coordinate 350,953,184 of NC_134403.1, forward strand.
AAATAGGTTTTAGGTATAAGCATCTAATTCAGGGAAGACCAGTAAGGAGGGATTGCAATAGTCGATATTGGAGATGATGAGTGCATGAATTAAATTTTTGCGGTGTCTTGTGTAAGATATGTGCATATTCTTTAGGTGTATATAATAGGATTTAGATATAGATTGAATGTGAGGAACAAAGGATAGTCTCATGAATTCCATCATACAACGAGCACTGGGCTTCCCACAAAAATCTTGCATGTTATATAATATATAAAAATGTATAATCTCTCAGTAATAGAGTCAAACTTTAGGGCAAATCAAGTTTTGCAGTGGAACAGAGCATTCTGCAGTCCTGCAGTCCAATTTTCGGGTTCCGCTTTACTTTGCCAATCATCACTGCAGGTCTGAAGCAGAGATGGCCACAATTGCACCTTAAATCGCAGGTACAAATTGCGTTCAGTAAAAAAGACGCATTTGCTGGTATATGCAAAGCTGCAGTTATCACCAGATATGTGCAGGTCAGCACCAGTAGCATATGTGCCCAGTTTACGCCAGGTATACGTCACATACACTTACGCCCTTCTTTATAACCATTTGATTTTTGCTATTAGGCATCAATAAAACTTCAAAAACCTCTCTAATACAGGAGAAATAACGTCACGGCTTGCGCATGTGAAAAAATTGCTTAAAGACGCACACAGGAGCATAATATATGCAACAAGAAAGCACCTATCAGCATTAGCGGAACACTCGCAAACAGCCAATCACAAGGCAAATATCCTCATCCAAGTGTAAGCATCGGAAGTGACAGAATCACACAAATCTGCATAGACGCATATGCACGCGCCCGCTTTCATGGGCATGCGCAGAGCTATTTCACACAACATGGTACGCCCTCTGCCGCAGCCCCTGTATTTGTAAATTTGCATTTTGCACAGTGAACAGAGATGAGGTGACAACAGTCATCATCATCATCATCATCAATTATTTATATAGCGCCAGCAAATTCCATAGCGCTTTTACACCTCATTTTGTCTGGTGTTGTTGGGGTAGAAACCAGAAACCTTAAGACCAAATTCCGAAATGTGTGACATTTCACATCTGAATGGGTAATGATGTGAATATTTCACCATTTTTAAAATTTCATCCCTCTGTAATTAATGACCCTCTCTCTAGTCACAATGACTGAATGCATAGCGACCTCTGAAGTCAATCCCAATGTTAAACTAGGCCCATGCAAGAATCACGTCTTACCTGCTATGTTTATTTTCCAAGCCGCAAACTTTTGAAACATATCCCTTCATCCCGATGTGAAGACAGCAGTGTTGTAAGCTTTCCACGACGACACAGTCATTTGAAAAAGCCAAATATATATTTTAAACAGAACATATTATCAGTACTTAAGGATGGAATTGATTAATATAACAGTGTCCTATCTTCCCATGGCAGCCATTGTTTTATCTATCAATCCGAGGGGTGTAATAAATCACAGGTCCAGGCTCAGGCTGATAGAGCAGCGGAATGGAAGCAATGCAGGCAGATATTATCTTAAATCCTAACTCACTGTAAATAAGACCACATCCGCAAGGACTTGTACCTCTTAAATGTTGTCACTAAATAAGAAAAAAAAATTCACACCGGCCAGTCAAACGGCTGATAAAAGTTTAATTTGACATGTAATGGATTGATCAATAATTCACTGATTCCTTTCACAATGAGTTATCAAATGGTTTCATTCTATTTTATGAACAAAGGGTAATGTGACGTGTGGCTTGTTCATTGCACTTTTCTTAACTATGCAAAACTTTGATCTTAAATAAAGTAAACCCATTCGAACACATTGCTTTATTAATTCTCAAGGTTACCATATGAAGACATTTACCCAGCATTGCTGAGATTTATTAGATGATATTTAATGCTGCTGAATAATGATCGTGCAATGAATTCTAAATGAAGGTTCATTTTCCTCGTCTCGTTAGCTCACAGTACGTATTGTTGATTTTCATTATCTACAAACGCGCTACCGGCTATACCGAGGAAATAGAAAAGAGTGACTTGTCATGTTTAAAATGATGAATGAAAAGCAGCAGCATTTTGGAGGACAAATAAGAAAAAGTCTACAGCAACCAATCAGAATGCTGATTTCATAGGAGTAGTGAAAAATTGGCTAATGAAAAAAAATGATCCCATTGGCTACTATGGCTATGACTGGTTTTATCTCTGAGGGTTTATGAACAGTGGAATTCTACCACAAGTATACCACTTACACATTGATATAAGGTACACCTTGCCTACTATCCTAGAATGTCAAGGAGACTTCTGAATTTCAGGGAGAGCAGTCCCTCCTCCCAGGACCCAGCCATTTCTTTATTGGAGTGAGCAGAGGCGGTACTTGAGGACAAATTGCAGCATTGCATATAATGGGGTGGGGCTAATGTGAATGTATCACCACGCCCCCCTATGCAAAATAAAATGTATATCTTGTATGTGGACGTAACATGAGGTGCACAAGTTTGTCCAGCCCACGTTTACTTTTCAGTGGCCTGATCTGTCATCCCATCAGAGCATGTTAAATAATGCACCCCTGCATATGCTGTCAATTTTATATGTAAACTTCATACGTGTCACACAAAGCCATGCACATTTGTTAAAAATGGCATGTGACATCACAACAAGTCATTGTAGGACCATAATGAATTGTCAGTAGATGACATGCGGAGGTGTTCTTTCTTAGGCATATCTACGGTCAGGTCCATGACCAGACCCCTGGTATCAGCTGTGTGGTGAAGGCAGGGCCTGATTAACCCGAGGTCTAACTGGGCTACAGCCCAGGGGCCTCAAGCATCCAGCAGGCTCAGCAGAATTATTGATCAGTGCGGGGGCGCCCCCGGCCCGATCAATGCTGCTGAGCCTGTAACTGTAGTCCTTCCGTGAGCCCCCCCCCTTATAGCCGCCCACCGCCCCCCCAAGAGCTTACCTCCTTCTCCTGTCACTGTAGTCCTTCTGCGGCGCTCAGTAATCTCCTTACTGAGAAGATCTCCTGAAGGAGGGGGGGGGCTCATGGGAAGGGGGTGCGCGGGATAAAGTCCTGACAGCTCAGATTAATCCTCCAAAATAGAGCTGGCACGATGATGGTGTGAAGTTATTCTGCTATGTAGTGAGGTTAGAGTATAATAAGGGAGAAATAAGGGAACTATAATGATAGGGGAATTCTGTGCAAAACACTTAAGGCCAAATTCCACTGCAAAACCAAATCCAAACATGAAATTAGGTGAATATTCAGTGGAACAGATCTGAAATCAGTAGTCACAGGCTACAAGTCTTCATGGAAAATAATATACGTATCATAAGAAAGCATTGGAAATAATAGAAACTATGTACTTTTTCTAATCAATAACATTGTCTTTTAGATTGTAAGTTCTGGTGAGCAGGGTCTTCTTCCCTCCTGGTCTCATTAACTATCATTTCCGCTTATTACCTACACTGCGCACCTCCTCTTTGGGCTCTCTGCCCATCGACTCCACTCCTCCAATGTCTTTGGACCTCTTTCGGTGGTTCTAAACTGGTTAGTTACGGCCACGCTAATGGGCCTGCATTATATACCCCTTGCATCCTATTACCCATCCTGGCTATTAGTAGCTGTGTTGAGAGTTGTAGTGTTATTTGTGTGTTGTATTGTATTGTATTGTATTGTTAATCCATGTACTGTCCTCTTATTAGCCCTCTGTAGTTTTATATAATTCCATGCTGCAGTGCTTTACCATTACAGGAACATGAAGTGGTCTGCCACATCCTATTAATGTATTAGTTAATTAATAAGTTGATATAGCACAGTGATGTTGTTCCAAATAAAACATGTGTTTATCGTTTATATGGCAAAACATCTTACAAATATATATATATATATATATATATATATATGTGTATACACACAAAACTGTGCAACAGTTTTAGGCAAGTGTACAAAAAGCTACAACGTAAGAAAGCTTACAAAAATAGAAGTGTTGACAATTTATTTTTATCAATTAACAGAATGAAAAGTGAATGAACAGAATAGAAATCCAAATCAAATCAATATTTGGTGTGACACTCCTTGTCTTCAAAACAGCATCAATCTTCTAGGTACACTTGCACACAGGTTTTGAAGGAACTCGGCAGGGAAGTTGTTCCAAACATCTTGGAGACCTAACCACAGATCTTCTGTGGATGTAGGCTTGCTCAAATCCTTCTGTCTACTCATGTAATCACAGACAGACTCGATAAAGTTGAGATCAGGGCTCTGTGGGGGCCATATCATCACTTCCAGGACTCCTTGTTCTTCTTTACGCTGAAGATAGTTCTTAATGACATTGGCTGTATGTTTGGGATCGATGTCCTGCTGCAGAATAAAGTTGGAGTCAATCAGACGCCTCCCTGATGGTATTGTATGATGGATAGGTACCTGCCTGTATTTCTCAGCATTGAGGACATCATTAATCCTGGTCTAATCCCCACCTCCATTTGTTGAAATGCAGCCCCAAACTTGCAAGAAACTTTCACCATGCTTCACTGTTGTCTGCAGACACTCATTATTGTACAGTTCTCCAGCCCTTCAGCTCAGAACTGGAAAAAGAACAATAGGACCCAGGTACACCCATCTACTGTTCGGAAAACAGCCCTTTTGTACAGCACTTCATATAATTCTTTTCACCTATTGCATTGCATCTTTGATATTGATTATGGATGTACATTAGGTATAAATGTGATTTGGCATCAGGTGTCATTTGTACAACTAATGTCAGAGAATAGGACACTGAAGATGTACACACCAGTCTAACGGGAAAAAAAAGACATAAAAAGGAAAGATATCAGTATATTTGGTGGGGGATTTATTGGCTCTCCATGTGCACAGTCCCTATTACATGCAGGTGCAAGTATGTCACAAGAAAGTGTGTGCAGTATACGTGCGCTTAATGCCATCCATTTAACAAAAATACAATTCAAATACTTAACTCTTGAAATGACAGCCCTGTCAGTGTGTGTTTAATTGTTATTTCTACAAGGGCCAATTTACTGCCAGGGAAGGTTGTGATGGCAGATTCAATTGATATGTTTAAGAATGGGTTAGACAAAAAGAGGGTCCTCTTTCCTTGTGTTCTCCTTCTACTATTCCATCACCCTCTAGGGCTGTTTCCCTAGCCATGTCTTCTTGAGCCCAGGCCTACTTCATGTTAGACATTACTATCACTCTCACTCACAGTCCCATAAATAGCTTAATCAGCGTTACCATATTATCTGTGTATTATTTGTTAAACAGTAGGGGCCTGATTCATTAAGGAAAGTAAAGCAAAAAATTGAGTAACTTTGAACCTTGGCAAAACCATGTTACATTGCAAGGGGTGCAAAAAGTTTATTATTTTGCAGATAAGCAAAATATTGGCTATTTTTTCATGTAGGATGCAAATACATGATAGCTTTATTTTTACACTGACATTAAAAGTTGATCTAGGGCATGCCCTAGCCCAAATATAAATCTGCCATCACACTTAAAATTTCCATCCTTCTCCAGTGCAACATGGTTTTTCCAAGGTTCAAAGTTCCTTTTTTTTTTTTTTTGCTTTACTTTCCTTAATGAATTAAGCCCTAGATGTCAGCTCTTTGTATTATTTTGTTTAACATGTAGTATGTAATGTGTTATGGATCGCTGCTGTTGATTTATTGCATATTAAGCAAATGTCATGTACAATGCTGCAGAACTTTTGTGGCACCTTATAAATTAAAGATAATAATGATATCATATATAGCAGTGATGCTAATGAATGAAGTACTATCCAGTATAATCATCACGTATTTTACACCAGATCTCCAGTACCCACAAAATATATGACTCCCAAAGAGCGGGATGTAACCAAGTCATGAACATGGCCTTATTGTACTCTTGCCCAGGGCTGCCAAGAAGAATTCAGGGCCCGGGTACAACAAATTCATGGGGCCCCCCTCATATTCAAGTAAGACCCAAAAATTTTTTGCGTCGCCTTACGGCGGCGCAAAAAAATTTAGGTGTATGGTCATACATTCAGGGGCGTGGCTAGCCAAATGGCGGTGCAAAAATTTTGGGAGGTGTGGTCATGCATTTGGGGGCGTGGCAAACGTGCCATTGGGGCGTGGCTAACATAAAAACCACTAGGCTCTCAATTCGCCAGAGCGTCACATATGTTCAAGCACTCCTGACTTTCAGGACATCTACCACCACAGTGTAGTATACAAACAATGCAGTGTGTACACAAACAGTTCAGTCTTGGCCTACACCTTACATTGGGCACAACATTCACCAAAAATTGGTATTGTCCTTACTAGAATCACAACATTTCACACACTGTGCTGCTCTCTCCTACCTGTTCTTCTCACTTTCTCCACCTGTGGCTGCTGCTTTCTTTTGTTGCGGCTTGTCCGGATCCAGGAATGTTGAAGGACCTATTTTGAAAAAAAAATGGCTACATTTAGAAAATTACAGCCAGCCCCGGCCTTAAATCAATAGCACTCACGATTAATAATTAGGCCTTCCTCCAGCCCCAACATTAAAATAATAGTATTCACATTTAATAAATAAACCTATTTCACTTCCTGCAAACAGCCCCAGCAATACCTATTTCCCGCAACCATCACTGCCATTAAATAACTCATAGTCACATTTAATAAATAGACCTCATTCTCCCTAAACTCACCCCAAGATTCAATAGCCCCCAAACCACCCCATCTTAAATTAATAGTCCCTACTATTAAATTGCCTCACCATCACCCTACAAACAAAATAGCGCCCATTAATTAGCCGCCACCTACCGCACACACACTACATTGCAACAAGCCCCATCACAACTACACTGCGACCTCCATGCTGCTTTCCCCCCTTTTTATTCACTCTGTGCCTCTCTCCCCTTTTTTTTAACTCTGTGCCTCATTGCACCTTTTTTTCCTCTGTGCCTCTCTGCCCCTGTTTTCCTCTGTGCCCCTCTGCAGTTTTCCTCTGTGCCCCTCTGCCCCTGTTTTCCTCTGTGCCTCTCTGCCCCTGTTTTCCTCTGTGCCTCTCTGCCCTGTTTTCCTCTGTGCCTCTCTGCCCCTGTATTCCTCTGTGCCTCTCTGCCCCTGTATTCCTCTTTGCCTCTCTGCCCCTGTATTCCTCTTTGCCTCTCTGCCCCTGTATTCCTCTGTGCCTCTCTGCCCCTGTATTCCTCTGTGCCTCTCTGCCCCTGTATTCCTCTGTGCCTCTCTGCCCCTGTTTTCCTCTGTGCCTCTCTGCCCCTGTTTTCCTCTGTGCCTCTCTGCCCCTGTTTTCCTCTGTGCCTCTCTGCCCCTGTATTCCTCTGTGCCTCTCTGCCCCTGTATTCCTCTGTGCCTCTCTGCCACTGTATTCCTCTGTGCCTCTCTGCCCCTGTTTTCCTCTGTGCCTCTTTGCCTCTGTTTTCCTCTGTGCCTCTCTGTCCTTGTATACCTCTGTGCCTCTCTGCCCCTTTTTTATAGTACTGTCCCTCTGTTTTCCCCCTTGCCTCTCAGTTTCTTTCCTTACCTCTTGTAAGCTTCTTTCTTTTCTTCTCTTCTGTCTTCTCCTCTTTCTTCTGCCTTGGTCTTGTCTGGCTGCGGCGCTCCTCACTGACTGACTGTCGGGCGTGACTTGATGACGTCATGCCCGACAGTCAGTGTGAATGGAGAAGACAGGAAAGGAGGGACGCGGCGCCGCGGTCACGTGAGTATTGATTTTTTTATTATTTTTTTTTTTTTATTTCTTATAGCTCCCCCACCAACGGACCAACCCCCGGGAAAAAAAATATATATATATATATTTTTAAAAACCGCAAGATACAAAAAATTTTTTACAAAGTAAAATAAAAAAAAAATTTCAGCGAGGGCCCGGCCCGGGCCCCCTGGCATGGCCGGGCCCGGGTAAAATGTACCCGCTCCCCCCCCCTCTCGGCGGCCCTGCTCTTGCCTACACCAAATCTGCCTCTCTATGCATAAGGCGCCACGTCTTAGATATACACAAATCTAGATATAGACACATTTTTAAACAGAAATGCTTATTCCCCACAAAAAAATGATATACATCCAACTCTTAATGAGACTGTACAGCTGCTCTGTGCATTGTCTTACATCCTGTAAGATTTTCTTTTTATATTGCCTAGACTTGCGTTCCATGTAACCTCTCACATCACATGACTACTCTTCCCTTTTAAATGTGGATATTTCACCAGCTCTGATGGCCTATATTTCTGTTACAGATTGAAATGTCATCATGGTAATTCTTAATATTCCTGGCATATCATCCATTTAGCTCCCTGCTCTCACAATAAATGTATTTGCTTTAAATAATCTAACTTCTCTATGTGTCCATTACAACAATTTATTGTTGATCTGTCACATCCCTCTTTTTCAGATTCCAAATACAGTAGCATAAACGTATTTTAGTTTTGAGTAAATCGAGACTGGAGATTACACTGAAAACAAAACACTCCTTATTTATATCTTTCCTGGAAGTCTGGCCATGATCCATATCTCTGACCTGGTTTCCTTGTTACACCAATCTGCTCTTCATAAGGACATATGCTTACAAATGTAGGGACTCCACTTCCAGGCATATGTTAGATATCCACCCTGGTAAGCACCAGTTCTGTCATCTCTATTTATACTGCTAAGGTATAACACATATGTTTTACATGCTCTCTTTCTGAGTCAGACCCAGTTTAATGATATCCTGCCTAAATATGTATCTGTTCTTTCAGGGACCTAACATGGGGCTACTGAGCTAAATAAAGTAGAGTGGAGAGGAAAGACACTTAAACTCATATCTAGTAGTAGTAGATGCACTTTTTAGACACAGTTCTATATCCTATCGTCATTCAACAAACAAGGAAGGAAGGGAAGGAAGAAAAGCAAGGAAGGAAAGGAAGGAGGGAAGGAAAGCAAGGGAAGAAAGGAAAGGAAGGAAGGAAGGAAGGAAAGAAAGAAAGGAAGGAAGAAAAGGATGGAAGGACAGAAGAAAAGGAAGGAAGGAAATGAAGGAACAAAAAAAGGAAAGGAGGGAAGGAAGGACAGAAAGGGAATGGAAGGAAGGAAAGGGAAGGAAGGAAAGGGAAGGAAGGGTAGAAAGGATGGAAGGAAAGAAAGGAAGGACAGAAATGAAGGAAAGAAGGAGGGAAGGAAGGAAAAGGAAAAGTAAGGAAAGTAAGGAATCCATTGTGAATAGTGGTCATGTCAAGTAAACCGTTTTTTCACATTTGTTTTGAACTTTTCAAAACAGTATTCAGTTGCAAAATTAACACAAACCTCTAGCAGTAAAGAATGACAATACACAGCCAAATTTAATAAAATCTCAACCACTTTCAACAGTTGAATAAGGTATGTGAAGTGCATTGATATTATTCCAGTAAAGTGCCACTGAACATTTCAAGTGAAATATCTCACTTTTCCTAAAAGGAATACAATTACAATTTAAAGAATGTTTTAGAAATGAATGCAAAATATTATCAATCATTTTAGTGAGTGAGTTTATCTCTTTTTGTGGGCATTTTATATTTATTATGTAATCACTGGGGCCCATTCAGCATTATTTCTACCATCACTGGTTTTAATAATAAATAGTAGCAGAACTTGTATCTCTTGTAGCCCCTCTCACCGCACAGACTTCTAGTTACACTATGGAGAAGGCAGGGTTAGTTCTTTACAAGACGGCAGACCCTCCTTACTTTGGGAGGTGCTGGCTCACCCCAATTATCTAGGTATACTTTGCTTTACCAGCAGCATGCAGTAATTATATTATATAATTTTAATTGTATTTATTTACTGTACCCACCATCCAAGGGTGTGGGAATAGTCCTAGTGCATTCAGCATTTTTTTTGCGGCCACGAATCCCCCTAGGAAATTCAAGCTTACTAGTCTAGGGCTGGTTGTTATTAGGGTAGGGGGAAAATACACAATTTCCTGCTACAGTGTAACAGAGCTTGATTTTGCCAGTATCAGCCTAGACTGGCAGCAATAGAACTGGTTTGACTTTTTGTTTCTAATTTATCTTATTCTGCCCATAGAGTAAGATACGCTTAAATCATATCATATGCTTTTAATGTATATATTTTAAGCATATTCTACTGAAATGCACTCAATTTGCATACAATGCGGACTCACAAGTACCTTAAAATATGTATATCTGCATCTTTTTAATTGACCTAATTTATGCATACACTTTGGCATTAATTATGTCCAACGCTAAATAAGACCATATATTTATTTATTTTCTTCCTCTGGGTCCATCTGTGTCAGATTGTTCATACATATCGTAAAATAATTAAAACAAGGAGTTGAATATTTAATACATTAGAGTCTGTTTTTATTTGTAATTAAGACAAAAAGAATATTGATTTGATTGGATTTCAAAAATTTTAATAACTTCGAATAAAAAGGGCATTTATAACAAATGGTAAAAGCTATATTTACCTTGAAGGCCAACTAGATATCAGTCCTAACTACCTAATACGTGTGGGCATAAGATGATTTAACTTACAAGCCAGATTCACTATTTATCCAGGGTAGCACGGTGGCCCTGTGTGGTGTTTGAATGCTCTCGCCATATTTTTGTGGTTTCTCCCAGCTGCTCCAAAAACATTCCACCACTGATCTGCAGGTTTTGATATGAAGTTGATGAATACGATGGACTGGGGATTAAAATTGCACTACCACCTAGTAAAAGGTGACAATGTAGCCCCTCACCCCCACCCCAGCTACTCCTCTTACAACTTGGAATGAAAATGATTTGGGAAGGAGGAAGTGTTAGAGCCGAGCAACCAATAACATTTAATGGTTTGTGGCTTGTCATTGGTCCTCCCACTCACACACCCCCTTTGCTGCCATTTAAAGTTGGTCTTCACAGGTGCAGTCATTCTGAAACTATAAAGTAAGCTTTGCTGACAAGGTTAGTCTATAATAAGTAATAATACAATAGACGTCTTTACTGAGGAACAAGTCTCAGTGCTTAGTCCAAAAAAAAGAGTCCAGTATATTTGACATCTTGATTGACAGCTTGATTTGTCTGTATATATGCACAGTGAAAACACTGTTACACCAGGGCTAGATTGAATCGGGAGAACAGATATAGAATTCCCTTCTGGAAGCAAAAGGACATAAAGTTGGAAAAATATGCTTGATCTATTGGAAGATTTACGTTCATAGCATACACCTGGTTGATTTATTCATTTTAATTGAGGAAGACAGGATTCTCAATTAATTAAAAATATATACGTAACTTGATATGTGCCTGTCCCAGAGGTGTGAGTGTGTGTGATGTTCAGTTGTGGGAGGTGTTGTGATGGTGAGATGATAAGTCAAGTTCAGAGTTGTAAAGTCAGGTGCATGTGAGATTGACAGATGGCCTAAAGTTTAAACACGACTTGAGACAAGTGTGTGCAGTATGCCCAAACTCTGAGAGAGATAAACAACAATAAGGCTATAGAGCCTGAAATTCCAGCAAGGAAGAACATGTATTCAGCCTTGAATGGCAGGATCATAAAGGTGTTATATGTAAAGTGTAAAGAATTAAAAATACATTTCTCAAATTCAACAGTTTAGATGACAAGAAGCTTAGAGAGAGAGTGACAATCCCTCAACGCATGAGTGTCAGTTCTTGAGCCCAGTGATGCACTGCAAAATGACTTATGTAATGAAGTTATTTGCATTGCAAAATAATCTGATGCTGTAACATGATTTGTGCAGCCAAGTGTAAGTCAAGAGTCTGTAAATAAATAAATCTTTATAATTTATGTATCCAAATAAGATGACCTAGGGCCTGATTCATTAAGGATCTTAAATGAAGAGGTATCTTATTTAAGTCTTCTGGACAAAACCATGTTACAAAGCAAGGGGTGCAAACTAGGTTTTTGTTTTGCACATAAGTTAAATACTGACTTTTTTTTCATGTAGCACACAAATATTAACTTTAAGTTTCAGTGTACAAATAAGCTATCAAGTATTTGTGTGCTACAAATGGTGGGTAAGAATTACAGCTCATGCGTTGGCCGTAGGTGATCAGGTAGCTGTCGTAACCAAATCGGCACAAATCATATGCTCACTGCAAGTACGTTTCAGTTGAATCTGTCACCACATAGTCAATTATATAAATCACTGGCAACAATCTAAATGTTGAATAATGAATGATTTTTACATTAGATACAATTTTGCTTCATTTTGATTTTTTTTTTGGCCTTTTTTTTTACTAGAGCTTGAAACAAGAGCAGGAAAGAGACCTGTTAACATTGTGCAGTCTTTCTGCTTGTGAGCGCTCTGAGCATCGTTTTTATCTTCATCATCAACTGGTAAGTTCTGTAAATCATTTTGCTGTGTACCTCACCTACAAATTAAACACATGTCCCTCTCTTTATCGGACAGTAATGGGATGCATTTGGTAGCAGCCATATTGGGAGGGGGGGGACTATTAAGTATTAATGAGAGTTTATTCTTCCCAATTTTTGACAACTTCTACACACATCCTAAAAATCTGAGAACTCAATATTGTCACATTCTGAACTAACAATAAGATAAAATACACAGGATGTTCAGCTAGTACAAAGATCACCTATGTGGTGTGACAGCAGAAGTATGACACTTCTCGAGACCTCATCCTTTATCAGTATTCATGTTTTATATATTTCCACCAGGCATTCATTGCTCCCAGAAATCAGGGAGTATGCCCACTCAAAACATACATAACCGAACATACCCTCCTCACACATCGTCCATGTGGGTTTGCTGATTTATCTATGATCGGTAAACAAAAGAGAATTTCAGACCTGTTCAGTTTTGAAGTACCTCAATATTTTGTGGATAAGGTTAAAGTGCTGGCCAGATGACCTTCAGCTTTTTATCTTGTGGCATAGGAGGTCGTTTTTGTGTATACAATATGCAGATTATGTGGCAGTACATGTCAACATGTAATAAAATTAAACAGTCTTTACAATATAATTGCACATCTAATGTATACTATTCACTAGGAAATCATAATTAGCTGACAGTGGTGTAAGACTGTGGGGGTACGATACAAAGCACAGAATGTCCACAGCCCATTAGTTTTGGTCCCACTCTGCGCCTTGCTCAGGAACATATATTTGTGAAGCAAGATGGTGGCATTCACAGAGGAGCGGAAGTTTGCTTAGGAAGGAGAGAGGAGTTGAACAGAATGAGGACCTTCCTTGTTAAGTACATCTAGGCAAGCTGAAATTAGATTTCGTTTAGTAGCTCCCTCTATGTCTAGTTTGGGGTACTTTATACTCCTTTGAAGCTGTCTCTGGAGAACCTCTTCCTCACTGCCGAGACTTAGCTCAGTCCTCTTCTTCCCAGAATACAGTGGGGTTTTCTGTGGACAGGTGAACCTGCACTTGCAGATTTTCCATCAGGAAAGTAAGTGTGGAGCAGACACAGACATAGTAGCACAGTACACATCATAATTGACAAATTAATAAGCAATAGACCATCACTGATGAAATAAGGATTTTTATTATGTCTCTTTTCTCCGAAAAGCTGACACTTTGCCGATTGGGAAATAACTTCTATGTCAGTGTTACTAGGTCTATCCTTATTGTTCTGGTCTTATATTCCTTTAGGGCTGGGATGGCTATAACCATGCCATTAAGTTTGCTTTTTCGTGTATGTTTTATCTGTATGATTATGTCAGATGCTACAGAATCTGTGGCGCTATACAATTAAACAGTGGTGATTATAAAGTTATGTAAGAATTGGGGGGGGTTCAAAGTTAATTTTAAACTATCAAATTCCATTCACATTTTCCATTCCAGCACTCCTAAATTTGCACTTCGACCACTGGTCTAGAATATACTTAAATCATTGATGTTTTTGAATAAAATGTTTCCCTAACATTATATGAGGAATGCAATATCGGCCGATAAATATCATTTCACACTAGATAGCTTTGTGTTGTATAGAGGTCACTAGAAAGCTTTCTGCACTGTACAGATAATACCAGAAATCTACATTGTAGTGATGGCACTAAATGCTCTCTGTTATATAATAGTCACTAGAATTCTTCCTGTATTGTATATTGGTCGGCTAGAATGCTCCCTGTATTGTATATTGGTCGCTAGAATGCTCCCTGTATTGTATATTGGTCGCTAGAATGCTCCCTCTTCTGTATATTGGTCGCTAGAATGCTTCATGTAATTTACAGTGGTCAGTTGAATGCTCAATGTATTGTATACAGATCACTAGAATGCCTTATGTATTGTATATTGATCACTAGATTGCTCCCTGACTTGTATATTGGTAACTCGAATGCTCTTTGTATTGTATATTGGTCACTACAATACACAGGCTAAATGTTGCCAGCCAGCCCCTGGGTGTAAGCACACCAGAACAATTCCGAACTCTGAGCAATTTGCAGGTAAAGGACCTTCTTGGTCTTGTTTATTCAAAGTTTAAATAACAGCCCAAACACATCCACCACAATCAGTCACAAGACAATTAGTCATGAATTGCATATCAACCACAACTAGCAACAAGAATACCGCAACCTAACCCATTTGTGACATGGGATATACTTTATGAGTCTGAGTCTGTTGATCTACCAACATGTTATCCAAATCAGGAACGCCCTGGTCTAATCTCATTAATTGAGGGTATGAATCTTGAAAGAAACAACCATCGTCGCAGTCTACTGATCACTGCCCCATAATCAACTAGTAGACCTTGATTTTAATTACATGCTTTATTTTATCACAGAACCCCAGCTCTTTTTATGAGATTCTTCCATTGTCATCTTTGTATGTTCCATGTTTCCTGTATAGCATCTCAGTCTTGGTACACTGTTGTGTATGTTAGTCTTTGCTTCCTCTGTACTGTATTCTCCTGTTCCACATGCTTGTGAGACCATTATATATACAAATAAAATGACAGATGTACTGGGCAAATGCAATATGCAAATGATGATTAAAAAGTCTAAATTGTCTGAGGGACAGCAAGCTTGACTTTTGTCCACCTGCTGAAAGCTACGTATCCTGTGCAAAGTTCCCATTGATGCAGAGATCCATGGCCACACACCGGACAATGTTCCTATTTCTTAAAAATAAATACAGTCTACCAAGATTTATAGAAATCATATGTCATTTTACATCCAGCAAAATGTAATATATATCAAATCAAAAAGAAAATGCAAAAAAGATATATAATGACATATAATCAAGGAGAGACTAACAGACAGGCTGCTGCCCTTACAATTTTGCCACCTAAGGCCCAGGCCTGAGTGGCTCAACGATACCAGTCTATGTGGGATGTTGCCATATTCTTAACATATCTAACTAATATATTCCTGGATTCATCATAAACTGCGAGATATATTGTTAGCTTATGGTACCTCTGATGAGTCATGGAAGAATATGTCGCTCTAAAGAAAAATGGAAACATAAAAGTCAAATAAAAACCTTATAACTTCTTACATTTAATTCTGAATATAAAACCAAGGTCATTTTTAGCATTAAATGAATAGTTAAAGGCTGCATTGTGCACAATGATTAAGAAACTTCTTACATTAACAACATTTTCTTCCTTTGCTGTGAATGAATTGTTTATTACTGCTAGTATTCAAATATTTACAATTTAACACATGTATTTAATTGTTATCTACAGATGTACCAGAGCTTGAGCACCCTGTTCCACAAAACATTAGTGTGTACACTCCCACGATTGTGTTGTTATTGTACCAAACCACATTGTAATGTTTGATTTGATTTTATAAACTGACTAATAATCACTATCAATGATGGAACGATGTTGGGCAAATGTGGAAGTGTGTACGTACTCACGACCAGCAGTGTCCACAGATCTCTATAGAGTTTATAGAGTCACAATCTGTTTCAGCAGATGTTTATGACAGGTGAAGAGCACAGATCTGAAGGCTAATCGTGTAAAAATGTGTAAGTGTGTACACAGGAATCAGCATGCTTATTGGGCCTTTCAGTCATTGGTAAAATTGTTAAAGATATCACATCGGGAGAAATTTTCTGCAATGTGTACCCAGCTTAACACATAATGAGCAAGTTTTCATGCAATAACTTGTGTATATGTTTACAGCAGTAAAGAACATTGGAGAAATGGTAGAGAGATGGTGAATAGAGATGGCATCCTGTGTATTATACTCTATATACAGACTGTGTTAGCAGTCACTCTTAGGCAAGTGCAAACTCTCCTTTTCTGTCTTACAATACTGATCCAAAACATAGTAGAAGGACTACGCTACAGGTACTACCTACAGACAACACCGCTAAGTGTCACCATCATATCTCCTACTGTGGTAACAGTCTAGCTGGCTACAATTATTGTTTAAAACCTGTATATACAGTGACATAACTTTTGCTATGTAATAGACGTACAGATCTATACAGAGTTTTGTGAACATGTTTTTCATTAAATATTGACATTTTACCAGGTATATTAATAAAGGGAGGGAACTCTTACTCTTTCACTGTGGGAGGGAAGGTGCCCTAAGCCGCATTCCTACTGTCTGTGTGTATGTTAGGGAAATTAGACTGTAAGCTCCAATGGGGCAGGGACTGATGTGAGTGAGTTTTCTGAACAGCGCTGTGGAATCAGTGGCGCTATATAAATAGCTGATGATGATGATGATGATTCCTAGAAACACATGTTCCATTGTGATATTGTCCAACAGATGTTAAAAGCAAAGTAATAGAGGACGTTCCTGCCCTGAGGTGAGTACGTGTCTCAGGCAGCAAGCAGGGTCAACAGGGAACACTAATTATTACTTTTATTTAGAAACAGTAATAATAATATTATTAATAATAATAATAATAATAATAATAATAATAATAATAACATACTTGCATACTCTCAAGATTCCGGAATTTTGGGTAGTTCTCCCGGACCCCCAGGACAGCAGGCCTCTCTCCCTGATCCAGCCTGTACTAGTGCCTCAATGATGCGATTGCTGCATTTTGACACCTGGGGCAGGGCAAAAATGAAGTGATACACTGCACAATACTGAACAGGTGGCAAAAAGGACAGGAGGAGCCCTGGAAGTAATGACTAATACACTAGAGGGGAACCAATGGATTCTGTGATGGAGAGAAAGGACCTATGGGAGAAACATTAAAACCAATGCAGGTGGTTTCAGCATAGTCTAAAGTCACCCTTTATCTTCAGTGGGCGGGGAGGCGGTTGTCAACTGCAAGTTGGTAATCGTTCAGCTCACCTGCGATAGTTTAGTTGGTTCTTGCATGGCAAGCCTTAGGGATGTTATAGGTCATTATATTATGCCTAGTCAATATAATCATATCCAGAAAACAATTATGTTGGAAAAACTTATATGGAATATGGATATGGATATGAATATGGAAAATTGGGTATATTAGCTGCAATCAAAATTTCCAGAAACATCTTTGCCCCAGTGTGTTATTTAAGTTGTCCGTCATGTCAACTAGTTGGAAGTGGCTCTCACCAGTTTTTGGGATGGTGCTTTCCCAAATACCTTGCATTCACCTTGCACCATGTGAGCCAACGTTTTTAAATATTTGGTGGTGCCCTCGTTACCCCCTCCCCCATTTGACTGAAGACTGCCATGCATAGACATGGTTAGAGGCTGTAGCGGCATAAATGTTCACTACCCTCAGAGCTGGCTCTTATGTTTTGAAGCTTTGAATGCTCCAGGAATAATGAGTAGCCGTTTGGGGAAGGTTTTCCAAACCCTATACAGCAATTAATTTATTCTTATGCAGAGATGGTCAAGTTCAAAATGAGTTCATATTCACTACAGTAGATGAAATAAACTACCCTATCTTTTGTAATAGATGTTCAGGATCAGGTAATGAAAAGGGGCAACCATCTAGGGCACACAGAGTAAAACCATCTATAAAATCTATCGGTTTTGCTAGACTTAATTGATGAATGTGTAGGCAGAAAAACCCATAGGAGTATACTTACTAAACTGCTGGTTTGAAAAAGTGGAGATGTTGCCTATAGCAACCAATCAGATTCTACCTGTCATTTTGTAGAACGCACTAAATAAATGAAAGCTAGGATCTGATTGGTTGCTATAGGCAACATCTCCACTTTTCAAAACCCGCAGTTTAGCAAATCTAGCCCTTAGGGTCAAGTAGTCTAGTCATAGAATGCTGTAAAACAAACATGGACTGGAACGTAGATATTAACAACATAATGAGATGTATTCATATTTGTAATAATCATATTTCCGTTCTAACTATAGTAAATTTTTATTAAAAAGAATTTAAATATTTGAACTATGCTGAAAGGCAAAATGGTTTATTTCTAAGACAGAACTAAAGCTTGGATTAGATTTTTTTTTTATCCACAATTTCTGCCAGAAAAAGGCAACCTCTTTGACACGGATAAAAGTAATGTTTGATACATTACAACTCCAAGTTAGATTAGATGTGCTTAATCCTGCATTAATGAAGTGATTAAGCGTCCGATGCCATCTGTTGAGGTGTTAAAATCAGATTCAGAATCTTTAACATCACATAAATCCAAAACAGAAGATTTGCTTTTCTCTGCAACAAAGGTATTTATATCTTAGACCTTTCACCAAATGTTCTGTCACTTAAATGTATTGAGAAACTTACAGATATTTTCTCTATGTAAAGATAACACAATGTCTTCCTCTGACTTAAAGCGCGTGTGTCATGAAATTTTAAAACAACTGTAACATCAGGGAAGTAAATGTATCAAGCTGAGAGTTTTCCAGCGGGTTTGAAAAACCAATCAGATTCTAGCTATCATTTATTTAGTACATTCTACAAAATGACAGCTAGAATCTGATTGGTTGCTACAGGCAACATCTCTACCTTTCAAACTTTGTCGGAAAACTCTCAGTTGATACATTTACCACTAGAAATTGAAGCCTAAATAAAATCCTGAGGAAAATAACATACCATTCTTGAGAAAATTATTTATCAATCTGTGCCTATCCCTCTCTGTCCAGTACTCCCTGCTAAAAAAAAAAGCCTCAGACATGATTTAGTGTTAGTTTGTGCTGTCCTGTGAGCAGAACACCATGTGACATTAACCTCATGTGATCCTTCTCAGCTATTGGTTGAAGCAGGAAACTTCCTACAGTTTCATGATGTCACCGATAACTTTCCAGGAGTGCAGTGAGCATGCTCCCACCAGTACATGGGATGTCCACACACTCATTAATACTCATGAAGACCTGCCGAGAAGATGATTAACTTCATGGAGAGACGTACAAAAGTGAACCAAACATATAAGGCTGGAACACATAGGGAATGTAACATAGTTTTAGTGATATATATTTTTTGATCTGTGTACAAATGCTCCACTGAATTTTGATGCATCATTGTTGGTCCGGTTGCCATTGTGGGCTTTCCCTTGTTCCTGATGGCACTATGAGGACCTGGGCATGATTAAACAAAGTCCCTTGGCCTGGTCTAGCTTTGCCTATGTTAGCTCAGCAATGTCCATCATTTATAAGCATCATACTTCGGAAAACAGGACCTGTGCTGTTTTTCCAATGAAAATCATTGGATTGGCGTGTTCATCAAAGTTTAAAATCATATATGATTGTGAGTACGAGACTTTCTCAAGGGCAAGTGGATGGGGATGAAGACCTGTGTGTATATATGTGTGCCGCCGACTGTGGATTGGCTCAGGAAGGGGAGACATATATTGTTAACCACAGAAATCAGATACAGTTTCTCTGTAAGACAGGAATGTTCTAACCATCATTGATACTTTGATCATGCACCACATATAGTTAGGAATCATGTTTATTATAAGTATATATTGTAATTGCATTTTAGTATGCCGAATCAAGCGTTCTGGCAGCCTAGACTGCACTAGCCTAATATATTTATTTAGCAAACAATAGAATATAGGACTAGGCGCAGATAGGGAAAAGGATGGGGTTTCATTTGGGGGTGATGATAAGAATGCACACTTGCAATAATGACTTTAAATTGAGTTACATGATGGAACTAATACGTGTAGCAAATTGGCAGCAAATTGCGGTAGTCTTATGTTTAAACAGTGGTTAGCATCCTTAAATACCAATGTCTGCCATGTGAATGTCCTTCCTATTGTAAATGATCCAATATAATGGTCAAATGGTGGTGAACATAGACTTTAGAATGCAATGCATTCCTAGTGGTAATCTTCACACTCCCTCCGTCAGTGTATATCATGTAAAAATGATTAGAGAGGGGAGAGACAGATGGGTTGGGTACGGGTTATCAGTGAATATTCCGACACTGAGAACTCCTCAAATTCCGATCCGAATCTGTAAAAAAACGATTTAAAGAGAAGCAGACTTCCCTGAATCTCGACGTTGGAGATGTCCGATGGGCGCAGGATGCTGACCGCAAGTGACTCCGACTACTGAGTCGTCCGTCAGGAGACTTTAAAGTCAGTGCACATTCTATTCCTTTTCATTTAAAGCGGCACTGTCAAACCACGCAGGTTAAGTGTTTAAACTTATAATATATTTATTTGTCATTACTTGATGTATATGGCAAATACCGTATATAAAATATATGAAATCAATAAATGTAATAATATCTGTTCATAGTCAAATAGAGACTTATCCATGTTATGTCTCAACTTATGACAACATGGAACAGATGTTGATCTTGTGTTATAAAAACAATCATATGTATATAAGATAATAAAATAACAACAGTCACTTTGCCTAAACTCAAGGTAACAATGATATACATAGTCCCCTAAACATCTGTTTTGTGTAGTACTAATAAATGTAATAAAAACATTTATAAGCATTTATTGTTTTTTATATATCAGTGTTGCTATTACGCCTCCATTGTTAACGGCTAAAATAAGTGTATATCGAGACCTGTGAATATAATTCTATAAACCAGACTGCTAGTCACATAACATTTATTTTTTGTGTTATGAAAGTGACCATATGATTTCAGTAATCTAATGGGGTTAATCGGAGACTTTTGCCAGGCAGCCGTCTGCTCCAGTAAATTCATATTCACACACACAAATAATTGCCAAACCAGTTCTTTGGACTGGAGAACTATCCTATTGAGATGCAGTGATAATTTATCCAAAGTTATCTTAGAATAATGCAGCAGCATTTTGTTAAAAGCCTTCAAATAACTAACTGGAGAAGTGGAACTGGATGCCAACAGAAATCCGCTGATGTGGGCGTCCCCTTTCATACAGAGCCAAATACCTTGACCACAAAGCTCTAACATGGGTCAATCTAATAGAAGTAAGTTCCTTGATGTCCCTAGAAACCCTCAATTGAACAAGCAACAGACTGAGCTAGACCGTAACATTATCTGTGTCTACGGGAAAAAACAAAATGACAACAACTTTACTAGTAGATTATTGCACTGAACGCACCAAGAATTTCAGACTACAGGATAGTGTGACGAGATCAATTTTCCAAGCGTGTTGGAAATAAGGGTTGATCCATCTTGGCACCCCTATCAACAAGTGATGCAGTAATTGCATGTATTAATGATTTGTGCTGCATGCAAGTTTGGAGTCTTACGTGTTCTTAAATGTCACTAGGTGGATCCACAGATATACAGTTATTTCCATCGTTGGCATCACTGGAATGCTGATGTATAGTATTGTAAATATAACGTGTATGATTTCTGAAATAGGATGGCAGCAGCTTGTTTGTGTGACATTTTGAAGTAACATATTGCAGGAAGTCACATTTCAGTTAGCCAGGAATGGGGGACGCTGTTAGCTGGCCAATGCATCCATTTCTGTAAATCCATTCCTGGCTCAACATGAAGTATCTGTGTGTCTGTGTAAAAGAATTGGAAAATGTCCCAAATGATAGAGTTCTCTGTTATACTACAGATTACTGTTTATTTGTTACATGTTTTTGAATTCTATATCATTTGATTACCAATGTTAGATAACACATTTCTGCTTAGAACCAGAATTATCCTCTGATACTAATCAGAACAAGGTAGTAATCACTGAACTAAAGCTAATTTGTCTGCAAGACAGATATCTGCTCTCATGACTGTTTAGGAGAAAAATGAGCTGCCTATGAGCACAAGGGCTTATTGCTCATTGATACAGTCAAATCCAGTTTTGATTATTAAGCTCAGGTCAGACTATGCCCTCTGCCCGATTGATTTCTCCTCCGAAAATGCCCATCAGTATCGGTGCAGATTTCAAGTTTTTATTTAAATTTATGACAGGGTTGGAGATGGGTTTTGGGTCTATTTAAAGATCCCATGTTGCTATGTTCTTGCTTTTACTTCTGGACAGTACTGACTAGTGGTTAAGGTCACTGTCTGGCTGGTCCAGGATTGTGCCATATGAACAGAACTTCTAAGCCTCCAGGGACTTTGCGACACAAGAAAACTTGGAAAGCTTTTGTAACGAAAGTATCATCAAGCACAGCTTACACCCCATAACTAGGGACATCACAAAGATTGAATACTTCCACTGGAGGAGTCTAATCATATAGTATCCTTATGAAACACAAACTAGTCAGGAGGCAATATGTGTCAGACTATATTCCCGGGAATATACTCTGATTATCTGGATAAGAGGAATGCTACCTTTTGAAGCTAATGTGTGCTTGCTGTAAACTTGTGAAACTAACGATCGATCTGGTCTGACCTCACCCATCCTACAATAAATTAAGTATTTGAAAAGCATTCAAAATGTGCTTATCATCACACACTGCTGCAAGATATCAACTAATACCAATGGCGAGACAGCAAGCAGGAAGTCCTTCACTAAACATCATATAGAGCCCCCTGAAATCTGTGAGACTCCTCAAGTTGGTTGCTTGTTGTTCAATTTCCCAATTGAGCAATTTACTAGGGATGCTGGCCGTTGTGTACCTCCAAAAAAGGTTTCCACCCAATATATGTTGTATACAAGTTAACCCGTGCATGATACTCATGCATTCTAGTCAAATCAAGCTACTTAAGGTGTTAAAAAGGTTCTTGTCATGCATTTGGGGCTAGGCCAGGCCTCCTCAGGGGAAGAGCGTTACTTCCCGACGTAAGCGCCCTTTTTTAACGTGGTTTTGTCCACATGTCACCACCTCATCATTCTTCTCCATCACCTCATCCTTAATCTCCATCGTCTTACTGTTCTAAAACATCTCGATACACAACATTTCTGCTAAACACCTTATCGCTGTGCTCAATCAGTCTTCCTTGAAGGGCAGTATTCATAACCTGCACTTTCACATCACTGCTTCTCCGTACTCGTGAAAATGCGACATACAATTGTCCATGACCAAACACAGGCTCTGGTAAATAAATACCCACACGGTCAAGAGTTTGAGCCCTCAACTGGTAAATTTAGCCTTTACTACCCCTCCCGCGGGGGGAAGGGGGGATGATGGAAGTTAACTGACTTCACTATTATAATTTTTTTTGTCAAATAATGTCAGTATACCAAATTTCAGGTCAATTGGATGAGCCCTTTCTGAGAAAATAGTTTTTTACACACACACACACACACTAACACACGCCGCTAGGCTTATATATATTAGATATGTCGCTACCTGTTACCATCCATCTTATGTATACATACATCCTATGGTACCAGCCACTCTGCAAGTTGTAAGTGACAGACCCTGGTTCCTGAGCATTTTCCCAAAGCAACCAATCAGATTCTAGCTATCATTTTCTAGAATGTACTAGATCAATGACAGCTAGAATCTGAATGGTTGCTATGGGCAACACCTCCACTCTTCCTTTTAGGGAACTTTAGCATATGTATACCATGCTGTTGTTTGTGGCTTACTCTAAATTGGGTCTTCATTTGTGGGTGCCTTATTTCTTTGGGACACCTACAGCATGAAGGATAGGGGTCACTGAGGGGAAAAATAGGAGTCATGGGGTGTGGGAGGGGGGGGTACTTTTTTTAAAATTTTCTACCAAAAACTTAAAATCATCCTTTAACAAGATAGAGGACAGAGCGGGAATGGGGCATATCTATCCATATAAATGTTAGAGGTCTCCAATTAAAATTAGGTGTAGAATTTTAGGGTAACATTAACAAATAAAAATAACAAGCTGAAGAATCACAACTGTATTTTCCTATACTTCTTTGTCTATATAATATACATAAAAGATTAATAGAAGATAAAATTTGAAGATATAAGATTTACACCATAGAATAAGTAATAACAATGTATTCTGATGTATTTGATGCATGAGAAAATGTGTGTGGTCATGATGGGGTGAAATACTTCTGCGTATAAGACTAGAATTAGACAGAATACACTATTGCTGGCCATCTGTGTTCCAGTATTGCAGCCTGTTTCAGACAATTGTCCAATTTCTCCACCTATATGTGAACACCTAGTGGTAAAATCACTCACATCTGTTCCTTTTTTTTGGATGTTTTATATGCATTGTCACATTCTAATTGCAATAAAGGCATGACACTTCACCAAAAATACAAATTAATTCTTAACAGCAGAAAATAAAACAGTATTGAAGGTTTGTCCTAGCGCTGAATTGTAAGGCTTAAGAAAATAAATATTGATTAGAAGAAGAGTCAATATAAATGAATAATATAACTTAATTTAGGTGGGTCCAACGTCTGAATAGTAATGTGCTAGTTTCTGCCGTTTGATTTTTGTTTGTTAATGTTACAAGGCAGATCCTTCTGCACACCTACTGAATTAATAAAGTTTTAGCTTTCAAATAGATTAGTTTATCATCCTGTCAGGCCTTGAAGTACGTCATGGGGGTTTTGAACTTGTTAACGTTAGTGTAGGGGGAAAATGTTACATACCAAGTTCATTTACTACAGAACATCCTAAATCTAACAGAATAATTTGTGGAAAACGTATAAAAAATGCAAAACAAAAATCAATATTTCAAAAACTAATATCCTTGATGGGAAGTAAATCTTTCACATAACTATAGAAAAAAAAGACTGTGTCTTGGTCATTTTACATCTTGAATACTGATTTTCATTATTGTTTATTTCTATAGGGCCAATCATATTACACAACACTGTACAGAGAATATGTAATCATTTACATTAGTACCTGACCCATTGGAGCTTACAATCTAAAATTCCCTGATACGGAGACTAGGGTCAATCTTGTCATTTTTTTTATGAATGTGCAAACATATTATTTGGACAATTGAGCCTAACTCTCTTCTAAGACCATTGATAGGTGCATGCCTGCATTAACTGCCCCTGAAATATCAATCTGGCATATTTTTGCAGGACTGTTGCTTCAATTTGAAATGTGCATAGTGGAAAAAGTAGAAATGTCACTTCGCAACCTGCCTACTACCACTTTCGTACTACCCCTTTCATAAATGTTACCATTTCTGTTTCTCTAAAATACTGTACAGATCCTTTTGCGATAAAAATCCTGATCAGCCATCAAAACCGCAGAGTGTATAGGAAACTTTACTCGATGTTCAATAAGTGCCTTGACGAGCAGCTACAATTTTTTTAATTGATTGATTTCTTTTATGTCCTTGGCTTTGCAATTATTTTCCAATAGTAATGGGAGAGAAAGAACTCAGGGTGGATAGGGGAGTGGAGCAGAAGGTGTGCTCGTTGGGTCTTGGATCTGGCAAAAGGGCATTACTTGACAGATAGTGTCACTTTTTCCCCTGTCACGGGCACTAGGAGTCTTTACCCAGGGATCACCAGATGGTAGGCTTACCAGAGCAATGTAGATGGTAATCGAATACTCTGGTAGCTAGGTGATCACGGAACATGAAATGATGGCCGATGAGATGCACAGGAAAGTCTATGACTAGCAACACTGGTAATAATGAGGTAATAATACACAAGGAACTGTATGGACAAGGACACGTGAAGATAGTCAGTGGTCTGCGATAGCAAGTTGTACCACTGCTATAGGGAGGAGGAATGTCCAACAGAAACAAGGAGGTGATGAGAGTCAGCGGTCTGCGGGTAGCAAGTTGTACCGCTGTCTGAGTGAAGGAATGGAATCCAAGTGGAGGTATCCGGGTAGTCAGTGGTCTGCGGCAGCAGGTTGTACCACTGCTATGTGAGAGGATGATGGAACAGGTGATACCGGAAACAGGGATCAGTGGTCAGACGTCAGCAAGTTGTACCACTGAATATATATGTGAGGAGGTGCACAGGGGAAGGCTGCAACACAGGATATACACAGGCACCTTATACACGATCCACTGTAATATGCACAATATAGATATACATATAGATATAAATGACTGAGCAGGTCTGCAATCTAGAAAGTCTCTTGAAGTAGTCCAGCACAATTATAACACAGTCAATGATGGCAATAGACTCAGCGGATAGCAGACTCCAGAGAGAACCAAACACAGTCCAGCAAGATATGCAATACACAGCACAGTCAATGAGAAGTATGCATACCGTGGTTCAGCAGTAGCAGACAGATGGGATAGCAGCGGTACCTGAGCGGCGGGAGGCCGCCTGGATAGGAAGTCCCTGGATAGGTGAGGCAGCGGTCTAGCAGGTGCAGCGCACAGGTGAGTAGACCAACAGGGACACGAATTCACAGGAGTCAGCAACACGTGGAACTGGACTCATAGGAGACCCAGGAGAATGGAGATGATCCAGCAGAGGGTAGTAGATGAGATACAAATCAAATGCTGACAGGAGGGTAGAGACCAGTGGAACACGTGAAGGCGTGGAGAGTGGATCAGCAGGAGATGGAGGATAGCGCTGACCACAGCAGCAGGACTCAGCGGCACACGGAGGTAACCAGTAGCAACCACAGGAACCAACAGCGATGGGAAACAGGAGTGCAGCGCAGGGCAGGAGCTGTGATCATGAAGAGTAGCAGATGGTAATGAAAGCGGCAGGCTCGAGGAAGTCACAGCAAAGATGAGATGAGACTGTAGTGCACGGAGGCAGCGGATAGTAATCAGCTGGCAGCCACGATGTTGAACACAGGCGAGTTGAAAGCAGCAGACTGTAGTGCACGGAGGCAGCGGATAGTAATCAGCTGGCAGTCACGATGTTGAACACAGGCGAGTTGCCAGCAGGAGACTGTAGTGCACGGAGGCAGCGGATAGGAATCAGCAAACAGACTTGATGAGAAGCAGGTGAGTGAAGTAAAAGCTG
The DNA here is from genome assembly GCF_038048845.1 of Mixophyes fleayi. Lineage (NCBI taxonomy): Eukaryota > Metazoa > Chordata > Amphibia > Anura > Limnodynastidae > Mixophyes > Mixophyes fleayi. The sequence continues at coordinate 350,980,248 of NC_134403.1, forward strand.
GAGAGCACGGAGGCAGCGGATAGCAATGAGCAAACAGTCACATAGATGTAAAATAACGTAGAAGTGGTTAGAAGACTGTAGTGCACGGAGGCAGCGGATAGGAATCAGCACACAGTCCTGATGATACAGTTGATGGTAGAAGTGGTATGGGAACCACAGCAGTAGAAGTGGTTTGGAAACCACAGGAATCAGCAGCGCTGAATACACGAGTAATACAGGAACACCTTCAGAGACTCATGAGGAATGAGACTCCAAGATCAGGCAACGTGGTGTTGACCACAGGTGCTTAATATAGGGAGGTTGCCTGATCTGCCAATTGAGTTAAAGGGGTATACACTGAAGTATAGAAAAGGGCTGCGCATGCGCAGACCCTCAGGATGGTGGACGACCACGGTTCCTAAATGTCCGGGAAGAGGCACTCACGGTCCGGTGAGTGACAGTACCCCCCCTTTTAAAGGTGGGCACAGAACGCCTGGAACCGGGCTTGTCCGGATTTTTGGAGTAAAACTTCTTCAAAAGGGCAGGAGCATTAAGATCTTCAGCTTTGATCCAAGAGCGCTCCTCAGGACCAAAGCCCTTCCAATGAACGAGGAAGTGGAGGACTCCTCGCGAAATTTTTGCATCTAGTACCTCGGTAATCTCAAAATCCTCCTCCTGATGAACTTGAACTGGCTGCGGAGCTGAGGGAGGAGTTGAAAAACGGTTGATAATAAGAGGTTTGAGCAAAGATACATGGAAGGCATTAGAAATCCGAAGACTCTTAGGAAGAAGGAGTTTCACACATACTGGATTGATAACTTGAATGATCCTATATGGACCAATAAAACGAGGGGCGAATTTCATGGATGGAACCTTCAAACGAATATTTTTTGTGGATAACCAGACACGATCTCCAATTTTTAGTGGTGGAATAGCCCGCCTCTTCTTATCAGCGAAAGATTTATATTTGACAGATGTCTTCTTTAAACAGGTTCTGACCTGAGACCAGATATTTTTAAAGGTCTGACAAACAGTTTCCACCGCAGGAACTTGGGTGGGCGGGAGGGCAGGAAATTCCGGAAAAGACGGATGGTGACCGTAGACCACAAAGAATGGAGTTTTGGATGATGACTCATGGTACATGTTGTTATGGGCGAACTCAGCCTAAGGGAGTAACTCTACCCAGTTGTCTTGATTGGCTGATGAAAATATCCTTATAAAAGTCTCAAGATCTTGATTGACACGTTCGGTTTGTCCATTGGATTGTGGATGGTAAGAAGATGAGAGTGCTAATCGTATGCCCAAGGTTTTACAAAGGGCTCGCCAGAATCTGGACACGAATTGTACTCCTCTATCAGACACAATCTCAGATGGACATCCATGGATACGGAAGATCTCTTTAATGAAATGTTCAGCCAGGATAGACGAGGAAGGCAAACCAGACAGAGGGATGAAATGAGCCATCTTCGAAAATCTGTCCACTACCACCCAAATAGTGTTATGGTTCTTACTAGGTGGTAAGTCAGTAACGAAATCCATAATAATATGGGTCCATGGTTTGGACGGAATGGGTAGTGGTCGCAGCAACCCTGCTGGGGTTCTGCGGGAGGATTTGAATTGCGAACATAATTCACAGGAAGCAATGAACTCTTTGACGTCTCTCCTCATTGAAGGCCACCAGTAACTTCGAGAGAGGATCTCAAAAGTCTTGTGTTCACCGGCGTGTCCAGAAAAACGAGAGGCATGGAACCACGAAAGGATTTTCCTCCTTAGAGTAGGAGGAACGAGGGTCTTCCCAAATGGTAGCGTTTTGGTGGATGAAGCAGCCAGTGAGATACATTTGGGGTCTAGAATGGTATGGTTGGAAACCTCTTCTATATCAGAGGACGTAACAAAGGCTCTAGATAAGGCATCAGCTTTTTTGTTCTTGGCAGCTGGTTTGAAGGTAATTATTAATTCAAAACGAGAAAAGAAAAGAGACCATCTTGCTTGACGAGGGTTCAAGCATTGGGCAGACTGGAGATATGACAAGTTCTTATGATCCGTGAAGATCGTCACCGGATGGCGAGCTCCCTCCAACAAGTATCTCCATTCCTCTAGTGCGACTTTGATAGCCAGTAATTCCTTGTCCCCGATGGTATAATTTTTCTCTGCGGGTAGGAGACCCCGAGAATAGAAGGCACAAGGGTGGAATTTTTGCTGTTCCGAGCGTTGGGAGAGAATAGCTCCTAAGCCCACATTAGAGGCATCTACTTCTAGGAAGAAGGGGAGTGTCACATCAGGCTGTCGAAGGATTGGAGCCGAAGAGAAGGACTCTTTTAATGTTTGAAAGGCTTGAATAGCCTCAGTTGACCATTGCTTAGGATTAGCCCCTTTTCGAGTCAGGGCCACAATAGGAGATGCAATGGAAGAAAAGTCTTGAATGAAGCGTCTATAGTAATTGGCAAAACCTAAAAAACGCTGGATCGCACGAAGAGTAGTTGGCTGGGGCCAATGTAGTACAGCATTTACTTTGTCAGGATCCATCTTCAGGCCAACTCCGGAAACTATATACCCCAAGAATGGAATCTGGGGTAATTCGAATGAACATTTTTCTAATTTACAGAACAATGAATTTTTCCGTAGCCTGGAGAGGACTTCTGCCACATGTTGGTGGTGAGAGGGCAGGTCCTGTGAAAAAATCAATATGTCGTCCAGGTAGACGACGACACATACATATAATAAGTCCCGAAAAATCTCATTGATGAAGCCCTGAAAAACAGCGGGGGCATTACATAGCCCGAAAGGCATTACCAGATATTCGTAATGCCCGTCTCTGGTGTTAAACGCTGTTTTCCATTCGTCACCGGAACGAATTCTGATTAAATTGTAGGCACCACGAAGATCCAACTTAGTAAAAATACGGGCTCCCTTGATGCGGTCAAATAGCTCAGTGATCAACGGAATGGGATACCGATTCTTGATAGTAATGGCATTGAGTCCACGAAAATCTATACAAGGGCGTAATGATCCATCCTTCTTTTTGACAAAGAAGAACCCAGCTCCAGCGGGCGAGGTGGAAGGTCGAATGAACCCACGCTGGAGGTTCTCCCGTATATATTCAGATGTAGCTTGAGTTTCAGGTAACGAGAGTGGATAGACCCGGCCCCTGGGAGGAGTCTTGCCAGGAAGAAGGTCAATCGGACAATCCCAAGAACGATGAGGAGGAAGACGTTCAGACTGAGCTTTATCAAAAACATCGGTAAATGAAGCATATTGAGGAGGGAGTCCTGGTGAAATAGCTGAGATGGAAGCTTGCTGTACCTTGAGAGGAATGACTTGGGAAAGGCAATGATGGTGACATTCAGACCCCCAAGACGTGACTTGAGGGATGCGCCAGTCAATCTGGGGAGAGTGACACTGAAGCCATGGAAGGCCTAGGACAATCGGACTTGTCGTAACAGGAAGAATTAAAAACGATATCTCTTCATGATGCAGAGCACCAATCTGAAGGGTTACTGGAGACGTACTCTGGGTGATGAGACCGTTGGTGAGACGTGATCCATCGATAGCCGTCACAGTAATGGGAGTTTTTAAGGTAATCACTGGTAGAGACCATTGATTTACTAACGATTTGGAAATAAAATTTCCTGCTGCTCCGGAATCAATCAATGCCTGTGACTCAAAGGTTTTGGTAGCAAAGGAAATAGTCACATCAAAAGCGCAGACTTTAGATTTCATAGACGATGGAGAGGACTCCAGGGACCCTAACTTCACCTCTCCAGAACTAGTTAGGGCCTGGCATTTCCCGATCTCTTAGGGCAGGAGCTGAGGACATGAGTGGAATCAGCACAATAGATACAGAGTCTATTCTTGACTCTTCGTTTCCTCTCCTCAGAAGATAACTTGGAACGTCCTATCTCCATGGGAATCACAGCGGGTGACACTGGACGAAATTGAGGGTTAGAGCGAAGAGGTGCTTTAGCAGAAGTCGTTTTCTCAGCCTCTCTTTCACGAAATCTCATATCAACACGATGGCATAGAGAGATCAAATCTTCAAGTGACGAAGGAAGCTCTTGGGTAGTCAGTGCATCTTTAATTTTATCGGAAAGCCCCTGCCAGAAGGCGGCAACTAGGGCTTCAGTGTTCCACTGAAGTTCAGAGGCTAAGATCCTAAATTGAATGACGTACTGGCCTACAGTATGAGATCCTTGTCGCAGACGGAGGATGCTGGAAGCAGCGGAGGTCACACGACCTGGTTCATCGAACACACTTCGGAATGTAGAAATGAATTTGGCACTATCTTGTAATATTGGATCGTTCCTCTCCCACAGGGGGGAGGCCCAAGCCAGGGCTTGTCCTGAAAACAAAGAGATAAGATAGGCCACTCTGGAACGATGGGTAGAAAAATTTTGAGGTTGGAGCTCAAAATGGACTGAACATTGGTTAAGGAAACCCCTACAAGCTTTGGGGTCTCCATCGTACTTTGACGGAGTAGGCAGGTGAAGCGTGGAAGCTGTAGACACCTGGGATGGCAATGGGGAAACGGAGGAAAGCACAGGAGCTTCAGTAGTAGCTGTCACAGTCTGTCCAGATGTTCCTTGGGAGGTTAATGACTGATAACACTGAAGTAGCAGCTGTTGGCGGGCATCCTGTTGCTCCACACGGCTAACCAGATGTTGCAGCATCTCTTTGGCGGTAGGTTCCACATCTGGGTCTGTCATGGCCTGATCTTACTGTCACGGGCACTAGGAGTCTTTACCCAGGGATCACCAGATGGTAGGCTTACCAGAGCAATGTAGATGGTAATCGAATACTCTGGTAGCTAGGTGATCACGGAACATGAAATGATGGCCGATGAGATGCACAGGAAAGTCTATGACTAGCAACACTGGTAATAATGAGGTAATAATACACAAGGAACTGTATGGACAAGGACACGTGAAGATAGTCAGTGGTCTGCGATAGCAAGTTGTACCACTGCTATAGGGAGGAGGAATGTCCAACAGAAACAAGGAGGTGATGAGAGTCAGCGGTCTGCGGGTAGCAAGTTGTACCGCTGTCTGAGTGAAGGAATGGAATCCAAGTGGAGGTATCCGGGTAGTCAGTGGTCTGCGGCAGCAGGTTGTACCACTGCTATGTGAGAGGATGATGGAACAGGTGATACCGGAAACAGGGATCAGTGGTCAGACGTCAGCAAGTTGTACCACTGAATATATATGTGAGGAGGTGCACAGGGGAAGGCTGCAACACAGGATATACACAGGCACCTTATACACGATCCACTGTAATATGCACAATATAGATATACATATAGATATAAATGACTGAGCAGGTCTGCAATCTAGAAAGTCTCTTGAAGTAGTCCAGCACAATTATAACACAGTCAATGATGGCAATAGACTCAGCGGATAGCAGACTCCAGAGAGAACCAAACACAGTCCAGCAAGATATGCAATACACAGCACAGTCAATGAGAAGTATGCATACCGTGGTTCAGCAGTAGCAGACAGATGGGATAGCAGCGGTACCTGAGCGGCGGGAGGCCGCCTGGATAGGAAGTCCCTGGATAGGTGAGGCAGCGGTCTAGCAGGTGCAGCGCACAGGTGAGTAGACCAACAGGGACACGAATTCACAGGAGTCAGCAACACGTGGAACTGGACTCATAGGAGACCCAGGAGAATGGAGATGATCCAGCAGAGGGTAGTAGATGAGATACAAATCAAATGCTGACAGGAGGGTAGAGACCAGTGGAACACGTGAAGGCGTGGAGAGTGGATCAGCAGGAGATGGAGGATAGCGCTGACCACAGCAGCAGGACTCAGCGGCACACGGAGGTAACCAGTAGCAACCACAGGAACCAACAGCGATGGGAAACAGGAGTGCAGCGCAGGGCAGGAGCTGTGATCATGAAGAGTAGCAGATGGTAATGAAAGCGGCAGGCTCGAGGAAGTCACAGCAAAGATGAGATGAGACTGTAGTGCACGGAGGCAGCGGATAGTAATCAGCTGGCAGCCACGATGTTGAACACAGGCGAGTTGAAAGCAGCAGACTGTAGTGCACGGAGGCAGCGGATAGTAATCAGCTGGCAGTCACGATGTTGAACACAGGCGAGTTGCCAGCAGGAGACTGTAGTGCACGGAGGCAGCGGATAGGAATCAGCAAACAGACTTGATGAGAAGCAGGTGAGTGAAGTAAAAGCTGGAGAGCACGGAGGCAGCGGATAGCAATGAGCAAACAGTCACATAGATGTAAAATAACGTAGAAGTGGTTAGAAGACTGTAGTGCACGGAGGCAGCGGATAGGAATCAGCACACAGTCCTGATGATACAGTTGATGGTAGAAGTGGTATGGGAACCACAGCAGTAGAAGTGGTTTGGAAACCACAGGAATCAGCAGCGCTGAATACACGAGTAATACAGGAACACCTTCAGAGACTCATGAGGAATGAGACTCCAAGATCAGGCAACGTGGTGTTGACCACAGGTGCTTAATATAGGGAGGTTGCCTGATCTGCCAATTGAGTTAAAGGGGTATACACTGAAGTATAGAAAAGGGCTGCGCATGCGCAGACCCTCAGGATGGTGGACGACCACGGTTCCTAAATGTCCGGGAAGAGGCACTCACGGTCCGGTGAGTGACATCCCCTTTGGAGTAGATAGCAAAGTCAGGAGCAGTAAGGGAAGAATAAGGGGGTGGGAGTAATGGACAGAGAAACAAGTTGAAGGTGGCAAAGAGATGTCAGGGTTAGTAATATGATATGTAGATGTTAGGACTTAATAGTAGGTCTGCTTGGCAAGAAACAGGGCACTGTAGTAAGAAGACAGGATACTTTTGTAGTGTAGGACGTTAACACTGGAGAAAGATTTTCTGTATTGGCACTTTTGCCAATGGTGAGTCTGCTTGGAGTGACAAGGTTGGGGTTTGGACCTCTGGAGACAATGTGAGGTGGCTGAAGCTGCCACATCTAGAGCTGTACTGAGTGTAATGAAGTAGAAAGGGACTTCCCCATCAGGGCAGAACACGGTAGTAATAAGAGTGGTACAGGCTGAGAGGAGGATCAGGTTGAGGGCATTTACATGTCTCTGTGTGTACACAGATTGGAGGGCAGGATGAATGTGGGGCAAGCAGAGGCAAAGTAGAATGTGGTCAAAGAGAAAGATGCGTGATTAGTGGGGATTGCGTGGGGCCATGTACTGGGGCTGATGTTGCCTGTAGCCAGGAGGAGGAAATGGGTGAGAAAGAGGACCAAGGTGATATGTGGGTTTAAAGGTTGTTCCAGCGTGTAAAGGAGGATATGGGGGAGGGTGCAGCAGTGAACAGCACATTTTGAAGGAGTAGACAGGCAACACAGGGGGCTCTGAAGGTAACTAATGAATGGAAGAATATGGGTGGAGGTAAGTAGGAGGAGGGCGGACTGATATTTGTATTGAGGTGTGGTGAGAGAGAATAAGATATTTGGTATGAGACTCAGGAGACTAGAGGAACTGCATATGAGCACCAGAATCAGGCAGTAAAGGTCAGTGGAGAAGGGCAGGTAAAAGGAGGGAGATTGCACAGCAGTACAGACAGAGTAAGTGGGTATAAATAATATTCACTAGGAAGTGCAAATGCTTTTTAGAAACAAAGGTATATAAAAGTGTGCAAATGGGAGAGGGGGTGTAAAGTATAGAGTGATAATGGGTCGAACATGAGGTAGGTTATAGAAAATGGAGTCTCTCCTGAAGCTGAAAGACTAAGCTTTATGACACAAAATGGTGTTTTTGAGGGGTCTATTCTCAGCTCATTGCATTACTAAGGACAGCTAACATTGTGGTTCCTACTAACCTAATTCTATGTGTGTGTTAAGTGTTATAATCTAATTATTAGCTCTGCTGCCTCCACCTCTTTTGTCCACCTTGGCCGCTCTAAAGCCCAACCTTGGAACTCAAATTTTCCCTGTTCCTTAAAAATGCCTATGTACCACCAAGCACCACTGGAGGAAATCTCATTCCTTCAGTTCCTTCCTCTCCCTCGCTAAAAAATACTTCTTTAAGTCTCCCATCTCTTCACAGTCCTCCAATCCCCACCACCTTTTTGACACTTTCAACACACTTCTTTGCCCCCCCCCCCTTTCCACTCCTCAGATTCTCTCTTTCTGCCATTGACTTTGCCTCCTTTTTAATTTTCAAATTGAGGCCATTAAATATGAAATCTCCTCCTTCCATCACTCTTCTACCACTACACCCTCATCTCACTCCAGCCACCACCTCTTGTGCTCCTTCCACCCCACTACAGATGATGATGTTCCATAGACATACCACAGGGTTCTGTCCTTGGCCCTCTGATCTTTTCTCTTTACACTTCCTTCTTGGGTGAACTAATCAGTTCATTCAACCTCCAGTACCACCTTTATGCTGATGATACTCAACTCTACCTCTCATCTCCTGATCTCTTCCCTTCCCTCATCTCTCGGGTATCCAAACTTAACAAGGCCAAAACTGAACTCATTCACTTCCCTCCATCAAGAGTCTTCTCCTCACTCGACCTCTCTATCACTGTTGACAACTCCACTATATCCTTTGTACTCCAAATCCACTGCCTGGGTGTCATCGTCGGCTCCTCCCTCTCCTTTGCCTCTCACATTCAAAATCTTGCCCAATCCTGATGCTTCCAGCTCTGCAACATCTCCTGTATGAGTCTCTCCCAGGATGCCACCAAAATTCTTATCCACTCACTGATCATTTCTCATCTCAACTACTGCAACCTTCTCATTAATGGCCTCCACATATCCCATCTCGCTCCTCTTCGATCAGCAGCTAGACTTGCTTTCCCCTCTCACCAATCCACATCTGCCTCCCCTCGCTCCTAAGCCTTACACTGGCTTCCCTTCCCCTACAGAATCCTCTTCAAATTCCTCACCCTCACATACAAGGCCCTCTTCACTCCACTGCTCCCTATATCTCCAACCTCATCTCCATAAATACTCCCTCCCGCCCTCTCCGGTCAACCAGTGACCATCACCTTTCCTCCACTCTGGTAACCACATCTCGCTCCCATATCCAAGATTTCACCTGTGCTGCCCCAACCACTGGAATGATATCTCTCATTATATCAAACTATCCCCTAGCCTGTATAGCTTCAAATGGTCATTGAAAACCCACCTATTAATAAATGCCTACCAGTCCTCCACAAAACCATTTTACCATGTAGTATACCTCACCCTCTTTCCTCGTCCATCTCTCCCACACCTACTTCTGGTCCTCAGATCTCCTTACATTGGCTCACCCCCATGTGTCAATCGTTTGTCTGCCCCTTTCACTGTAGATTGTAAGCTCAAGTGAACATGGCCCTCTTCCTTCCTATTCTCATTACCTATAATTTTTGCTCACCAGCTACTCTGTGCACCTCCTCCTTGGGCTCTCTGCTCTCTCTGCACAGGTTTCAGCCTGTGCTGAATATACCCCTTGCACCCCAGTAGCTGTGTTGAGAGTTGTAGCATTATTTGCTTATTGTATTGTATTATTATACCATGTACTGTCTTGTGCTTTGCGCTCTGTACTGGGCTGGAGACCTAATGTGGTGCCCTACAAATAAAGAATAATAATAATAATAATAATAATAATAATAATAATAATAATTATGTATGTATGCTGAGCTCAAGCTTTTTTAACTGTTAAACATTATGGCTTTTCATTAGTGATGTCTTGCAGCGTAAAAATGCATAGAATCAATGTCTTATCTATAATCTATCATGCAACCTAAGTGTTTATACCCTAAGCTTGTTGTGAAGACTATATAAACCTGTGAGTGACCCTCAATAAATGTTACTGCTTGTCATAAGTTCAGAGACCCAGGCTGCATGTTCAAAATAAAACTGACTTGTCTTTATCTGGTCCATGTGTAGATAATTTCATTTTCACAGGTCACAAAGAGCATCAAGAATAAAGTTAACAACATGGCACTGTCAATAAGCAGTTTTAAGGTTTGTAATACTTTAGTAGGGAATGTCGAGGCAGTTCAAGATGCTGGTTCAGGAGATGAAAGATAACAGGATCTCACAGAAAGCTGTTGGATTTTGACAGCTGAAACGTAATTGTGTTTAAATCATTCCTGTTGAGAGTCACCTGATCTCCAAGTCAGAAACCTCCCTCCATGATCATGACCTCTGACAAACAGCAGTCATAACAGAATCCACCCTATAGTGCTGATATTGAAGCTTCCAGCGATAATGTTAACACTAGGAGTGCCATAAGGAATAAATCTCCAATCTATGCCCTGTGGCCTTTATAAACAGTACAGGCCAGACCACTAAAGGAACAGCACTGGTTATATATAGCTGTGATTGGCAGACCTGATGATCTTTCATAATTGCCAATATCATTTTTCCTTAAAGCTTTTCCATTCAAGTGTGTGATGCTCGATTATTGGACATGGTTAGATTGGTCTGAAAGATGCTATCAGCCTTCTGTGTGTGCAGTCATCTTCGTGGGCGTCTACCTACTGAATCTCGTCCACTTTGGTCACCGATGTATGCGGCCAAACTGTTCTATAAGCAGTGGTAAACCTCATCATATGTTAATGTAATGACATCAATTAATGATTACCAGCTGTTTTACAAGGTGTCGGCATGTTTTACTTAATGGTTTTGGTGTGAGAATAGGTTTGGGTGTCCTATGTTGCAGCAGTTCTTAGTGCTTCTTCTTTCTCTGTCTTTGTAACATCTCTGTCTCTGACAATTTGTTGGGGCAGAATGGAGGCTCAGTGGTTAGCACTTCTGTCTCACAGCGCTAGGGTCATGAGTTCAATTCCCAACCATGGCCTTATCTGTGAGGAGTTTGTATGTTCTCCCCGTGTTTGCGTGGGTTTCCTCCGGGTGCTCCGGTTTCCTCCCACACTCCAAAAAACATACTGGTAGGTTAATTGGCTGCTATCAATTTGACCCTTGTCTGTCTGTGTGTGTATGTTAGGGAATTTAGACTGTAAGCTCTAATGGGACAGAGACTGATGTGAGTGAGCTCTCTGTACAGCGCTGCTGAAACTAGTGGCGCTATATAAATAAATAATGACTCTGTCTCTGTTCTAATCTCCCTGTCATGATCTCTATCTTCTTGCTTTAGCCTGAAGACTTAGGGGCATACCTCACAGCATTCCTGATTGGAGTGCCCTCTATCTGTCCAATCTACTCCCATTTCCAGTGAGGCCATGCCCCTTCCCGCAAGTAATTAACCCCTTTTGATTGACGGAAATCAGTACTGGCCTGTAAAAATAGGAACTGCTATTTGGTATAATTTACTTTACATGGCTTCTTAATGACTCGTTGCTCCTAGAGATACATACCTGACTGACCCAGTACACAACTACACCTGGCTTTATATATACTTCCAGCTAGACCAATCCCTCCCCTGGCACTAACGTACAGTAAATCCCATAGCACAGCATATGCAATCATGCTCAGCCTAGCATGCAACCCAGCCTGTCCGATTAAACCTCTTCTAATCCTATGCGACAGCTTACCAATACTGATAACTCTTTAGATGGAGACTGCTGCTTATCTCTTAAGGAGATTCCAGTATTAAATTTAACCACCACTCTGCCAACTGGGAAGTTACATAGTCGCACAATACAAACGCACAGATATGACTGACTGTAATGTATGTATCCGTCACATTGTCTATATGAATTGTCCGTACAGCTCAGTTTTCAATCTTAATAAAACAACAAATGTCAGATATATTTAGAGAGGACACGAGAAGCAATAGCAGAGACTTGTATAGTTTATGTTGAGTGACTAATTACTTTGTATAGATCTGCCCCTCTATAAATAGTGCATAAACATGTCTTTCATGATTTACCTTCCAAGGCTTCAAAGTAGAAGGGCTTAATGAAGCAGAAAATAGATGGCTTTATACAAATAAAATAAAGCACTTGAGCGCCTGTTTTACTGTACTTGCACAGCACGATGTTTCATTATCTCTTTTATAGTCTATAAACTTTTTACTATTTATTCCTGATTATTGACTGACAATGGTTTGGGGGTTTTAAATGGAACAAGTAGCTATTTCCAGGAAAATCTTGGCTTTTTTCAAACTTCTACAACACGAATTCGGGACAATGTGAAGTCTTTGGCTGATGCATTTTGGGCTCAAACTGTACCTGTCATGGAGTTCTGAAAATTGTAACATTCTGCCTCAGTAAAAGTCTAATTATAATGTACCATTATTATCACACATACTGTTACTGAGAAAAAATAAACTATAAAACAGGAGCTTTACCTTTCTGTGCATCTTTAAGCCTTAGGCATTATTTAAATTATGGGTTGGTGAAGGCTGAAGTTCCTGTGACACTGATCCCATGTGATTGTTCAGAGCCAAGAAGAGCTCTTGATGATATCACTGAATGCGTCTCAGGGACATAGTGAGCATGCTCCTACCAATACATGGACTGTGTACACCATACTTGCCAACTCTCCCTGAATGTCAGGGAGACTCCCGGAACTAGGGGTGATCTCCCTCACTCCCTGAAGAGTCTGGCATTCTCCCTGATGCTGAGCCAGTACAAGACGTGGTTGGCTTCGCCATCTGTGGCATGATGACACAGTTCAGATATTGTGTCCTATGTCCATGTATTGATGCCTATGGAGGTGGCCATTTTCATGGAGAACAAGATGTAATCAAAGACTGACAGGTAAGACAACACGACTTCAGTAATGGATACAGAAATGTAAAAGACACTTCAGTCTCTAGAGATTCATTATCTGCTATTCTTTAACGCATAGTTGCCTACTCTCCCGGAATGTCCGGGAGACTCCCACATTTCTGGGAGACCTCCCGGGCTCCCGGGAGAGCAGGGCACCCCCCGGTTCTTGCCCCCGCAATATATAAGTGGCGGAGGGGGGGGCTTAATGACGAAAATATAGCGTCATCTTAGCCCTGCCCCCTGCTGTAATTGGCCAAAATTGTGACAATCGTTTCGGGGGCGGGGCCAAAATCATACAACTTGCCCACGCATGCCTGCCTCCACTGTGATCTCCCTGAAGCCAACAAGGAAAAGTTGGCAAGTATGGTGTACACCCTCATTAATACTCATGTGTTGCTTTGGTCAGGATGTTGTTGATGACGACGGCTCCACTTATATTTATAAACAGAGAGGATGCTGCAGAGAAAGAGAAAAGTGAGATCTCTAAACCAGGACAGGACAAGAATCAGGATATTCACTTAGGAATTATCTTTATTGGGTGGAACAAGGAAAATGAGTTGGGAAGGATCAATGTGAGAGTGGTTCATAGGCAATCCATTAAAGTGCAATACTAATTAAACATCCAATAAATACATCCCACTAGTTGGTTCACACATGTGCATATCTACAGAGATTGGTTAACTCTTACTGCTCTGGGCCCACATCGCCAGGGCAGCTGAGCATCACTCAACGCCCCAGCGATTTTCTTTTTTAAAGAAATAAAAAATCATCTGAGAAAGAAGCTTTCCGTCACTATACTACTCCACCTGCCACTTCACTGTCTCTTACTAGACTTCCTCCATGACTAAAATCTGCTCTTAATCTATAAATGTTATCGCTCTAACCGGTTAACCTATTCATTCACCTGGACAGATATTATTTCCCTTACTCAAACTACTTTCCTCTGGTACCTCACTAACTGTTAATTCATGATATCATATTCCTCATTATTAACTTCTCTTTATCAATGTGACTTATGTCTCTTTAAAACTCTATGTTTTAGTCTCCATCTACTTCACGATTAATAACTCTCTTTCTGCCTCTTTATCTTTATTTTTTTCCCTTAAGGGGCCGATTTATCAAAAAGCCCTATTTCCTCTGATATGGGTGTGTTTGCTGGTGATGCCTTTCTTCCATTCCACCCTGTACAACAAATGGTGTCCACCAGTTATAACACTGCTATTGCTGGCGAAGGCTTCCCTCTGCCTTGGGAAGAATACATAACCAGTATTATGCTGGTGCCTCTTCTGTTATTAATGTTCTGCTGATTTGATCTATCCTCTCTATCTTCAACTGACTGTCTCTCTAACTCCAGCTGACTGTCCCATGTGTTCCCTTTCTACTCTCTAACTCCAACGGAATGTCTGTCTGACTTTTCCCTCTCTATCTCCAACTGACTGTCTCTCTCTTTACCTCTCTAACTCCAACTGACTGTCTCTCTCTTTACCTCTCTAACTCCAACTGACTGTCTCTCTCTTTACTTCTCCCCTCTCTATCTTCAACTGAATCTTTCACACTTTCCCTCTCTAACTCCAACTGACTGTCTCGCTCTTTCCTTCTCTATCTCCAACTGACTGTCTCTCTCTTTACCTCTCTAACTCCAACTTACTGTCTCACTCTTTCCTTCTCTATCTCCAACTGACTGTCTGTCTCACTCTTTCCCTCTCTATCTCCAACTGACTGTCTCACTATTTCCCTCTCTATCTCCAACTGTCTGTCTCACTCTTTTGCTCTCTATCTCCAACTGTCTGTCTCACTCTTTCCCTTTCTATCTCCAACTGTCTGTCTCACTCTTTCCCTCTCTATCTCCAACTGACTGTCTGTCTCACTCTTTCTCTCTCTATCACCAACTGTCTGTCTCACTCTTTCCCTCTCTATCTCCAACTGACTGTCTGTCTCACTCTTTCCCTTTCTATCTTCAACTGACTGTCTGTCTCACTCTTTCGCTCTCTATCACCAACTGTCTGTCTCACTCTTTCCCTCTCTATCTCCAACTGACTGTCTGTCTCACTCTTTCGCTCTCTAACTCCAACTGTCTGTCTCATTCTTTCCCTCTCTATCTCCAACTGACTGTCTGTCTCACTCTTTCCCTCTCTATCTCCAACTGACTGTCTCACTATTTCCCTCTCTATCTCCAACTGTCTGTCTCACTCTTTTGCTCTCTATCTCCAACTGTCTGTCTCACTCTTTCCCTTTCTATCTCCAACTGTCTGTCTCACTCTTTCCCTCTCTATCTCCAACTGACTGTCTCACTCTTTCCTTCTCTATATCCAACTGACTGTCTGTCTCACTCTTTCGCTCTCTATCACCAACTGTCTGTCTCACTCTTTCCCTCTCTATCTCCAACTGACTGTCTGTCTCACTCTTTCCCTCTCTATCTCCAACTGACTGTCTGTCTCACTCTTTCGCTCTCTAACTCCAACTGTCTGTCTCATTCTTTCCCTCTCTATCTCCAACTGACTGTCTGTCTCACTCTTTCGCTCTCTAACTCCAACTGTCTGTCTCATTCTTTCCCTCTCTATCTCAAACACTGACTGTCTGTCTCACTCTTTCCCTCTCTATCTCCAACTGACTGTCCAGCTCTTTCCCTCTCCCCCTCTAGAACTCTAATGTGTTGTTTTGTGTAGGTGACAATTACTCTTTAATATTTCTGAAAGTCCTCTTTATATTTCAGTTTGGCAGGAATACAAGTACTGTGTCAGCTGTGCCTGTAACTAGATACTTTTCTTTGTTGTCAAGATACCTGGTTTTCAAGTTAATTGTTGCTGCTGTCACTTCCTTTGGCTTTGTTAGAGCAATCACTACCTCCCCCTGCAAAGTCCATGTACAGTATGCTGAATTACAATGCACAGATGTGTCCCATACTTAATTTTTATCCTGTCTTATTTTTCTAGATAAAAGAACTACCGGAGGTGCTGCAGGCGTGTTCCCAGGGAAACATTTTCCTTTTCCAATGTGGACACAGCCACGTTCTGGTGAATTTAAAGAAATATGCACAAATCATGAAAATGAAAAAATATTCCCTCTTCTGCCAAACCCAACGTACTGCTATGGACCAAAGCAGACCATAAAGTAACAGTATTGACCCCCAGTTAGTGTAGTACTGTAATATGCTTACCTGGTCAGCATCTTCTAAGACATGTACACACCAGCATGCCTTTATCATCCTGTGGAAGCAGTGTACAACTGCACAACCGCACATCCTGACTTGGCACCTCAATGACAAACGGTGTAAATCCAGGCTTGGCGCCCAATATAGGTACCAGTAGCACATGTGTCCAATTTTCGCCAGGCTGATGTCATTTACACTTACAGCCATGTTTATGATAATTTTGTTTTTGTTTGGAAAAATACGTATTCACTATTAGGCATCAATAAAACTTCAGAACCTTTCTATTTCATGAGAAACAACTCCCCCTGTTGCGTATTTCAGAAATATAATACATATGCTTAAACACACACACACAGCATAATATAGGCATGTGCAATGAAGAAAGCACCTATCAGCGTCATTTGAGCTTTTACAAACAGCCAATGACAAGCGTATCGGTGACCATCATCATCATGATTCGCTATTTGTAAATGCCTGTGACTACTTGCAAATAATATGGTTTGGAAAGGCGTATATGCAGGGGCTGGAGGGCAGAAGCCCCCCAGGTCGGGTCCCGTAGGGGGTTACCTTGGGCTGGGTCACTGGGCCACCTGCATTTTTTTTCCTTTCAAATGTTCCTAATAGGCCACTGAGCCAAGTCTCAGTCCCCTGGCTAGAATTTACCAGCCAGCCCCTGGGTATATGAATCTGTCGGTGGTACTTATAATCACAGCTTAGTAAAAAATTACAGCACTTACCATGACTGGTGGATCCCGAAACTCTGATGGCAGACATGATGACATTGGCGACTGTTTGAAAAAGGGGCGATGCAAGGATGCGCGTGCTGTACAATGTCCATGACTTAGTAAAAAGCATTGTACAGCACGCGCGTCCTTGCATCGCCCCATTAACAGCCGCAATCACACAGTCACCGTGGAAACTGTCGTCATTTGGGAGCCGGGATCTCCATGCATTAAATGGTTGCACTTCAGTTTTTCAAACAGTCGCCAATGTCAGCATGTCTGCCATCAGAGTTTCGGGATTCTTGAGTCGTGGTAAGTGCTCTAGTTTTTTACTAAACCGAAATTTAGTACCCAATCCGAATCTCTGACCTGGGGGTAAATTTATCAAGCTGCAGGTTTGAAAATGTGGAGATGTTGCCCATAGCAGCCAATCAGATTCTAGGGCCTGATTCATTAAGGATCTTAACTTGAGAAACTTCTTATTTCAGTCTCCTGGACAAAACCATGTTACAATGCAAGGTGGGCAAATTACCATTCTGTTTTGCACATAAGTTAAATACTGACTGTTTTTTCATGTAGCACACAAATATCAAATTTCAGTGTACAAATAAGCTATCAAGTGTTTGTGTGCATCCCATCTGCCACACTTTCCTTCCCTGCGATCCGACACCCCATCTGTCACACTTTCCTGGAGCACATGGGTCTTAGCAATCAAGGAATCGACTAGAGTAGTGCTGGGGAGGAGGCATAAATAGCTATCTTGTGTTGTGGGTGGAAGACTGGTGCCAACAAGTGGCCAGTGACCAGTTAGGGACCTAACTGTTATAGCCAGAGTTGAGGGCTATTGGATTATGTTTATTGCTGTGAAAGATTAATTTTGCTTGCTGAAGACACTGCCAAGACTGTTTATCTATCCTGACAAGTAAAATAAATGTCAAAGTGCTTCAGAAAAACCTGTGCGAGGAGTCATCTGTTTGCACACTTTTCACAATATATGCATATATATATATATATATATATAGTATAATTAGGAGGCACTCACAGGACTTTTCCAGAATATTAAAGTATTTATTCCATTGCATAAAGTATTTTTATTTTTTGGAATGTGTTCCCCCCTCTAGTGGCTCGTCTCTGGTGGCTGGCCATGCTCCTTCAGCACTGTGCCGTCGTGAAGCATTGGCAACCACACTGTCACGGGCACTAAAAGTTTTAGCCAGAATTCGCCAGGTGGAATTTCACTTTACCAGAGGCGCGGAGTCTAACACAGTGGCTGGTCTTCTCCAGGAACTCCCGCAAGGGAGTATGGTTTTAGCGGCTGCCACTGTGCAGGTCGCGGCTCCCTGTGAAGTGTGGTGAATATACGGAACTGTACAACTGAATAGGAAAGGGAATGTCAATGATATAAATGCAGAGTCTCTGAACAATGGAAACAATGGTAACACGGTAGACTGATGAGCAGTAATAGAAAGAGGAGAAAGTTCCAAAGTGCATTAGCATACAGGTAGCATACAGCAGACCAATATATGACAACTGGATAA
This sequence comes from Mixophyes fleayi, assembly GCF_038048845.1. Taxonomy (NCBI): domain Eukaryota; kingdom Metazoa; phylum Chordata; class Amphibia; order Anura; family Limnodynastidae; genus Mixophyes; species Mixophyes fleayi. The sequence continues at coordinate 350,998,295 of NC_134403.1, forward strand.
AGTCTATGGAAGGACCAATCAATAATGCAGCAGGAGAGTCAGCGACTCGCAGCTATACTTCAGAGGCACTATAGGCTTTAGTCCTAATAACAGGTACCATGCAAAATAGTAGGGTAAGCTGCTCCTGACATATGTTCCCGCTGGTAAATGTAAAGACTAGTGCAGATGCTGGTATGATACTAGATAGCGTGGAGCGGTCTGTGACCGGTAAGACTCACCACTGATGTGGAGAGACGACTTGTCCAGGTGCAGGTAGGTTACCAGGTAGCGTATAGTGGTCTGCGACTAGCAAGTTGTACCACTGATATGGAGAGAAGGCTTGTCCAGGTGCAGGTATGTAACAAGGTAGCGTAGAGTGGTCTGCGGCTAGCAAGTTGTACCACTGATGTGGAGAGACGACTTGTCCAGGTGCAGGTAGGTTACCAGGTAGCGTATAGTGGTCTGCGACTAGCAAGTTGTACCACTGATATGGAGAGAAGGCTTGTCCAGGTGCAGGTATGTAACAAGGTAGCGTGGAGTGGTCTGCGGCTGGCAAGTTGTACCATGATATGGAGAGAAGGCTTGTCAAGGCGCAGGTATGTTCCACAGCAAACAGAGAGCACGAGTAGAAACCGGAAACACCTCTGAGTCACAAGATAATGAGAACCAAGAACAGGCAACGGTAATAGAGTAACAGGTGCCTTAAGTAGTGAGAGGTGATTGATTGACCAATGAAACTATGAGCAAGGTTTTAACAGTCCGTGGTTTCTGCACATGCGCAATGCTTGGTCAAGATGGCGAATGGCCGCGGCGCAGAACAGGCGCCAGCAAGAGAGAGAGAGACCCATGTCCCAAACCAGAGGCACTCACCGTCCGGTGGGTGACACACACACTTTTTCATGGGCCCCTACCACTGCATTCCCCTGGTGGGCTCTTCATGTCCCAGACCGACACTGGACATAGGTATGACAAAGTAAAAGTATAAAGTGTGATTTAACTTTCATGGTGGAGATGGATATGTTTTCTGTTACAGCAGACTGGGTGTGTCTGCAGTAATACAGATCAAACAACGCCTGCAGAGACCTCCTTCTCTGAGGACCAGGTGGGAGTGTCACCTGTCAATCTAGCTTAGGCTGTGGGAGGAGTCTCAAGTATAAAAACCTGTATTGTGCTACTATGCAGCGACCGATGCCAAACAATGGTAGGTGTCTAGACAGAGGGACTATGTCTAGTCAGAGTTAGGTTGCCTGGTGTCATCCAGACGGAAAGTATGCTGCTTTATTGTGATGGAACAAAAAAAACAAGAAGTTGTTTGTGTGTATATCATCAGAAGGGAGCCCGTGTCACTATATACAGTGCAGCATATATTTGTGCTTTGTCAAAAACTTCTGCACTGGCAATCAATTACCTTTTCACCTCAAAAATTAATGACGTGCTGGAAACTGATGTTCCTTTGATGTCTACTGGGTGTAGCTAGGTCTTCTGCAGAGTCCTGGCAGCTAGGACATTGACTATCCATACTTCTGTGACTGAAGAGGACAAGTGCAGATGGAAGTTTAGACCTGAAGTCCTGACAAGCTGCAGTAATGTCTGAGCAGATGCAGAGGGGAGGAACACTGCACAGCTAGCTCACAGATAAATACTCACATAATAATTCCATGGTGAGTATATGGACACACTGACTTATATTGCATTGGCAATATTTTTACCTTATTTTTACCTTACCTGGAGAAGCCACTAATTTCATAGTTGCCTACTCTCAGGAATGTCCGGGAGATTCCCGAATTATTGGGTGTCCTCCCGGACTCCCGGGAGAACAGGGCAAACTCCCGGTTTCCGCCCACTTCAATAGTTAAGTGGCGAGGGTGGGGCTTAGGGATGTGATTCGCGCGTCATCATGATCTTGTCCCGTGCTAGGAAATGTGATGACAGTTTAGGGGGTGGGGATAAATGGTGCGAATCGCTGACCCCCGTCCCGACACGCCCACCTCCCCGCCAATCTCCCAGAGCGGAACTTGTCAAAGTTGGCAAGTATGAAAGTATTACTCATAGGGGATGAACTACATCTATTGATATCATGCTTGATTGTATAAACAGATTGCACACATATAGGGCAAACTAAGGCATTTATTTTGTCTACTTAGCTTTTAATAAAGATCCAGTTGAGAAATTACTCCATAAAACATTGTACTGGCTGATATATTATATTGTGAACTAACAATATATTACTGGTCAACAGCAAGTGCAAAGGGTACTTTTCAGCCTTTGCTAAACACTGACAGTAAAATTGGCAGGGAAACATGAAAGCAATAAATGGTTACATCTATTTTGTCAGCCTTAGTCTTAGACAACTGTGTATATAAAACTGTTCATCACAGATTGCTATATATGAATGAATGTATATAAAAGATAAAAAGTTACCAAAAACTAATTCTGTATAATAATATTATTGCCTGTATTTATACCGTTATCAGTACGTAACAAATCACATTTTAAAATGTACTGAGTGCAACAGTCTGAAAAATGATTATTTATTTTTAGTCTATATAATTTGCTTATTGAAAAACACTATTATAGTACAGTAGGGAATGGACACTGATCAGCACCCGTGGGAGGTGCTGGATTGCATTGTATCATATTGATTCATCAATGATCCTTCATACATATTACTCAGTGAATTGCTACATTACAAATGACATGTTTTATTATTAGTAATAATCTTTCTTTTATGTTTTTTTTACCCATTCACTGGGAAACCTTATGGAGACAGGCACATGATTTTTATCTGTGTTCTGGGAAGACACAAGATAATGTATTGATCTTCCCACAATCACATGTGGATCATTACTCCTCCCAACTATTAGATGTATTTGTATAAATCTACCATTCCATGACGTGTTTTGGAAATAACCTGCTGTAATTTTCCCACGGATGTGACAAAACGGGTGTAAATAGTGCAGCACTCGAGGTTATTGGGAAACTTGTCACTTTTATGTTCCTTGTGTACTATGGATCCACTACATTCGCAGCCCAGTGAACATCTGTTAGTGTCTGTGCTCCTTATGTGCTAACTAAATCAGTACTAACTGTATCTGGAGACTCGCAATGGAAGTGATTGCAGCCAGAATTTTGTGTAATTATTTCAATTTGGGCGACTGCCAAATAAAGTCTTCAAAACCTGCACAGAACAAATTAATACTTGTCAGAGAGAGGGCCGCTGCCAGCGGGAAATTATTTGGGAGGAGGGGGGGGTTACAGTGCTGATACTCAGTAGTATCAGTTTGTCCTTGAGAGCCATCCAGAAAAATAGAGCATTCTGAGGATAGTAAAGAAGTGATGGAAACTGTTTAAATGATAGAGACAAGGAAGCTAATATACAGTAGGTTTTTTTTTAAAATGACAATAAACTCTATCTAATACAAGTAACTGCATACATTTCATAATAAAGTCCCTTTATATGAGTTATTTTATATGTGATAAAGGGAGGTGAAGCCTACAGCATACTTGCCAACTATCCTGGAATGTCCGGGAGACTCCCGGGTTCCGGGTGAGTATTGCACATAAGTTAAATACTGACTGTTTTTTTCATGTAGCACACAAATATCAACTTTAAATTTCAGTGTACAAATAAGCTATCAAGTATTTGTGTACTACATGAAAAAACAGTCAGTATTTAACTTATGTGCAAAACAGAAAACTAATTTTCACCCCTTGCATTGTAACATGGTTTTGTCCAGGAGACTTAAATAATAAACTTCTTAATTTAAGTTCCTTAATGAATCAGGCCCCTAGTGTAGAATCCGAAAGAGTATAATAGTGTAAGTAGATTAAGCATTAGTAAAGCACTCACCCAGGGTTGATAATATCAATGCTTTGGACAATCTTACACCAATGTCCATCAGTGAGTGTTAGACACAATGAGGCTGAATTTCTTGCAAAGTTCATCAGGAAACCAGGATCACAGTGTCTCTTTTCATTGTATCATTTCTGTTCCAAAAGAAACAGTAGGCATACCCAGGGCCTGATTTAACGTTAGGCAACCTAGGCAACTGCCTAGGGCCTAGAGGTCCCCAGAGGGCCACCCCTGAGCCGACGGTGAGTGGGGTAGGCAAGGAGGAGCGGTGCTTCCCTCCACCTGCCATCCCCCTCTGTCCGCCGGCATAGTAAAAAAAAAATTGCGGCCAAGTTAATAAAGAAAAAAAAACAGTCACCTGATCGCGCGGTGGCTCTCGGCAGTCTCCTCTCCTCCTCACTCCCACTGAATGTCATTTTCAGTGAGGATTCGGCGAGGAGCAACGGCAGCGCAACAAAGAAGAAAGAATAACACAAGACAAGAAGAACAGAAAAGAAGAAATAAAGACAATAGAAAGGTAAGTAAACTTGTTATATTATGTACATATTGTTTGTGTGGGCAGGCATTGTATTTATATTATGTGTGAGTGAGGGGCAGCATATTTGTATTGTGTGTGTGTCTGTGTGTGTGTGTGTGTGTGTGTGTGTGTGTGTGTGTGTTTGTGGGCCAGTGTGTTTGTATTGTGTGTGTGTGTGTGTATGTGTGTGTGAGGGGCCAGTGTATTTGTATTGTGTGTGTGTGTGTGTGTGTGTGTGAGGGGCTAGTTTATTTGTATTTTGTGTGTGTGTGTGTGTGTGTGTGTGTGTGTGTGTGTGTGTGTGTGTGTGTGTGTGTGTGTGTGTGGGGCCAGTGTATTTGTACTGTGTGTGTGTGTGAGGGGCCAGTGTATTTGTATTGTGTGTGTGTGTGTGTGTGTGTGTGTGTGTGTGTGTGTGAGGGGCCAGCATATTTGTATTGTGTGTGTGTGTGTGAGGGGCCAGCGTATTTGTATTGTGTGTGTTTGTTTGTGGGCCAGCGTATTTGTATTGTGTGTGTGTGTGTGTGTGTGTGTGTGTGTGTGTGTGTGTGAGGGGCCAGCGTATTTGTATTGTGTGTGTGTGTGTGTAAGGGGCCAGCATATTTGTATTGTGTATGTGTGTGTGAGGGGCCAGCGTATTTGTATTGTGTGTGTGTGAGGGGCTATGGATTTTTTCATGGAGGGGGGGCCCAAACCAGTTTCTTGCCTAGGGCCCATGAGGTCTAAATCCGGCTCTGGTCATACCCATAGTGTATACTGTCTGATAATTAAGGCCAATACGAAGTCTAAGTGCTCTTGTACTCACCTGTGCCAAAGAAAAATAGGCTTTGGACATTTATTATACCGTGGTCTGTCGGTATATGTGATTCCCCTCGTGTACAGGAAATATATTCTCAGAGAAAAACACATATCAAATTTCACTTAATACACAAATTTATTTTATGGTCAAAAACCCAAATGTTTAAAATATTTAAAAGTTAGAAATACAACCGATTTTTTTATCAAAGTATTTCAAATATAAAATAAACATATACAAAAAAAACATATAAATTAATATATATAAACAATTTGATATTTGAAATACTTTTATTTTATATATGAAATAAGCAAACATATCATGATCATTGATTGATTTTCGAACAATAGGAGGGAAGGGTATTTATGTTAATTTATTGTAATAAAAGATTTATCTGGAATCAGAAAGTAATTTGAGGCTGGTTCCCCACTATTGTTAAGAAAATGTTGGCAACACCGCGTGCTGTATTTTCCAAGCACTTGCCGGCGGGAACGTGTTCATGTAGGACTCTCCGTTGACCCCTTTGTGATCATTTGCAGCAAATGCAAGTAGTGCTGACAGTGCCCAAAATATGCTACATCTGCCGACTCCTGACCGCAAGTGCAAATGGGTATGAAGTCATCGCAACCAATATGTTCCATCCATTAAAAAATGCTAGCAAAAGCATGATTTTTAACACCAGTGGGTTATTGTCCATGTTCTGAAAGTATGACTGCATTCCTGGCAATCATTTCTGAACAAAACATATCCTTTACAATAAAGATGAAAGCTTCTGACTCCAAGTAAAAAAAAAAAAAAAGATTATATAAAGCATATATCCATATCCTTCTGTATGATGTTCATATTATATTATAGTACACATGACAAAGTGTGATAGCAAATCGTCTGATCTGCTGATTGCTGTCTCTAGCGTTGAAATGTTTGACAGGGTCTGATAATGAAGAAAAATGTTTTGAAACAATTGTACTTAGTTCTAAAGTTAGACTATCTCCTTCTCATTCCAATAAAAACAGCACAGCCTTAACCCACTTTTACGCCAAAAGAGATCAAATCTCACATTACAGTGGCACATAATACCTGGGTGTAGTGGACCTTGCAAATTGGTTCAATTTCTATGCAGAGTTTTAAGCCTGAAAAGCTATTTCCTACCTCGCTCTGCATTTTAAAGCGCCATTGTTGGGAAGAAGGACATAACAATATTATAGCAGTGTGACTGAAGTGTGGAAACAATGTTAAGAATGATGCCATTAGCTAAGAAATACCTAGGGACAGACTATATCCTCAATGTTATTCTACTGACAGCACAAAATGATCCGAGGATCATCATATCCAATGACAAGCAAAGTTACAGAGAAAGGAGAATAGCAAGTGGTGTGAGAGCATGTATTCAGCTGGCTTCTTATTAGGGAGAGCAGACAATTGTCTATAGACGCAGGCTGTGAAATGATTAGGGGGATCTCTCTGAGGCTGGGTACACACTACAGGTTTTCCCCCTCGATTATTGGGCCATTCAGATGATAAAGGACTGTTTGGCCCGATATTGCATTAGTGTGTACACTATGAGAAATGTGATTTTGCTATGCTGACGCCATCTTGTTGCCTTAGAGCCATTTTGATCTCTTATAGCTTAAAGACAGATTAGATACAGCTAGTTTGTAGGAGTAATTCATTGTTTGCAGGAGACTGTGCTCATGGCCTTGAATATGGCAGCACAGGAGATAAAGCAACTCCCCCCTGGGGAGTATTCCTGTGTGAAAATGAGAGAATATAGCAACATCTGTGTAAAGGGAGCATGAGTGGTTAAAACCTTTTGGGGTATAGTTTTCTGTAATATGTGATTTTTGCTATATAGATAGGGACTTGTAACTAATAAAGCAAAGCTAATTGTACACACAAAACATGCAGTGTATTTAATTCTCTCCAGCTGATGAGCTCATAACTGACAAACTGACACTTACAGGCAGGGCCTGATCAACCACTAGGCTGACCAGGCTGCAGCCTGGGGCGCTGGGTCCCGGGGGGCGCTGCACTGTGGGTATTTTTTTTTTTTTTTTTACATTTTTTTTTTTTTAATTTATTTATTTATTTTTTCATTCATTTTTTTTTTCGGGGTGGGGTCGCCGCTGGGGATCGCCGCGGGGGGTGGAGGGCTCGACGATCAAAAGCATTGGTGGTCAGTGGTTAGCAACACACAGCCAATCGCCTGGCTGCCTGTTGCTGTGCAGCAGACAGGAAGCAGGACGTCTTCACTTCCTATCTGCTGATCTGAGGAGAGGAGCGACGCTGGCACAACTACAGGTAAGTGAAGGGGGGAACTGCCCTGCATATCTATAGGGAGGGGGGGGGAACTGCCCTGCATATCTATAGGGAGGGGGGGAACTGCCCTGCATATCTATAGGGAGGGGGGGGACTGCCCTGCATATCTATAGGGAGGGGGGGAACTGCCCTGCATATCTATAGGGAGGGGGGGGACTGCCCTGCATATCTATAGGGAGGGGGGGGGAACTGCCCTGCATATCTATAAGGAGGGGGAGAACTGCCCTGCATATCTATAGGGAGGGGGAACTGCCCTGCATATCTATAGGAAGGGGGGGGAACTACCCTGCATATCTATAGGGAGGGGGGGAACTACCCTGCATATCTATAGGGAGGGGGGGGACTACCCTGCATATCTATAGGGAGGGGGGGGACTACCCTGCCCTGCATATCTATAGGGAGGGAGAGGGGGGACTGTCATTCATATGTATAGGGAGGGAGAGGGGGACTGTCATACAAATCTATAGGGTGGGAGGGGGGGGCTGCCATGAAAATCTATAGGGAGGTAGAGAGGTTGATATGTATGAAGGAGGGCAGAGGAGGGGGGCTGATATATGTGACTGGGGGAGTTTTGATGTGACGGGGGGGGGATAGCTAGCTAGCAGAGTGGAGGTAAGGAAAATAGCTGCAAGGGGGATGGATGCAGGGTGGGAGGTAAAGAAAATGGCTGCAGCAGGGGTTAAGGAAAATGGCTGTGCGGGGGGGGGTTGTGGTTAAGGAAAATGGCTGCAGGGGGTATTTAAAAAATAGAGCAGCTTTGGGGGGCAGAATCTCATGATTGTGTGGTGGTCACATGGGTGGTCTCAGCAATCACTAGAATACTAAATATTAGTGAGATGGGGCTGGTAGAGGTTTGTATTTGATTGACAACAAATATTCAGATATTGCTTATATATGCCTGTCCAATGGGGTACTTTTAGCTGGCCATAATGGAGTGTTTTGTTTTAACTAAAGGGCCTAATCATTCAGGGTTTGCATTATAATACATTTTTGCATTTTCAAAACAGGACGCCAACTTTCCAGAAGCCAGCGAAAGGATAACAAAGTTGCAAGAGAGAAGAGCAAGAACAGGTAAGAGACAATGGCACAATCTGTCTAAATTTGAATGCTGGAGAATACACCTGAACATTCATATTCAGGAGTGTTCCTATACACCTATATATTCGGAGGAGGGGGGGGGGGGGGTGCTGCGGCCGTATTAGCCTAGGGCGGCCAGAACCCTTAATCAGGCCCTGCTTACAGGTGAACAATCTGATTTAGATTTGACAACTGCAACGGGTATTCTCCTTCCAAAGCACATCGTATCCTTTGATTTGATTTTATAAACAGACTAACAATCTCTATAAATGATATTGTTATAATTCTGTAGTGTGTGTGCAGTCACAACCAGCAGTGTAGGCAACTCTCCGTAGAGTTTACAGAGTTACGATCTCTTCCGGTGATGGTTATGACAGATGAAGAGCATAGATCTGAAGGTAAATCTTGTAAAACGTCTATAGCGTGTACACATGAATCAGCTGATCGGGACTTTCAGTCGTTGGTAAAATTGTTAATGATATCGCATCGGGGGAGAAATTTTCTGTAGTGTGTACCCAGCTTAACAGACAGGGCAACTATTGGGTACACTCAGGCGCGGGCTGACGGATGTCAGCCCGGGGGGCACACGCCACACAGGCGGCCGCATCACATGACATGGAATGCGGCCGCGTAATGTGTCTGTGCGGCCGCATCACATTTATATTGCTTCCGGGGGGCGGCCAGTTCTATCAGCCGTGATTCTGAGCGGCCCCCCTGCCCCCCGGCCCAGCCCGCCCCTGGGTACACTGTTAAAATGTACCTGTCACCTACACACAGGGGGCTCATGCTGAAATAGACATATGAGTTACAAAAAGGCTCTAAAATGACACATGGAAACATAGCGTATTTACGCCCATACGCTGAGTCCGAGACATCTCTGATGCATCCAGTATTGCGCCTGTAGCATTTCCGCCAGGTTATGTCAGGCATACTTACACCCAGATACGCTTACACCCAGATACACTTACACCTAACCAAGTCATAAGCACAAGAAATGTTTTCTTTAGCATTGGATTTGATAGCAAAAAAACGCATTCACTATTAGGTTTGATTACAATAAAAAAAGCTAAGATACAGGAGGTATAATCTTCCATCTTGTGTACAAATGAAAGTAGCTAAAAATGTATTCTAAATGTAATACAAATCATATAACATAGGCATGATGAAAGAGGAAAGCCCCTGGCAGCTTCAGAGGGCAATCTGTAATAAGCCAATCAGACGCAGCTAGCTAGTGCTGGCTACCATCATCATAAGCGTGTATTTTCACCAGCCCTGAGGTGCCTGCAAGTCATACAGCTACTAACAGACATATGTACATCTCCGTGCGGATCCGCCTAAGTCACAACTAGGCGAGCACCCCCTTACTGTACTCCGATTGTGTTTGACAGCAACTTCACTCACTTGTTCCGAACCTTGAAGCTCAAGGAGGCGTAAGTGTCAGATCTGCATATGGATATAGGTGTGCTGGTTTTTGTGGGCATGTGCAGTATAAATTTGTGTATTTCACGCAAAAACAAATAAGCGCACACCCACCTCAGCATCAGCCATCGTGAGCAGCCATTTTGTGAACCGACCATTGTTTTTCAGAATGCAGCCTCTAAATTTAATAGGAGCGAATGACATCTCTGAAGCTCAAGATTATTCATGCGTCAAGTCCAAGGGCTAGATTTACTAAAAGGCGGGTTTGAAAAAGTGGAGATGTTGCCTATAGCAACCAATCAGATTCTATCTGTCATTTATTTAGTACATTCTACAAAATGACAGCTAGACTATGATTGGTTGCTATAGGCAACATCTCCACTTTTTTAAACCCGCAGTTTAGTCAATCTAGCCCCAAGACCCTTCTGTGGAAACTGGAGTATGCATGTTCTCCCTGTGTTTGCATGGGATTCCTCCAAGGGCTCTGGTGTCCTCCCAAACTCCAAAGACATACCAGTAGATTAACTGGCTTTTGGCAAAATTAACCCTGGTTTGTGTGTGTGGAAGGAATATAGATTGTAAATTCATTGGGTCAGGGATTGATGTGACTGATTAGGTATTCTCTGTAAAGCACAGAAAAATATATAGATTTGACATACACAGATCAGTGATGGGCAAAAAAACAAGATTTTGAGTTCCTTAAATCATCATCACCATTTATTTATATAGCGCCACTGATTCAGCAGCGCTGTACAGAGAACTCATTCACATCCTTAAATGTGGTCCACAACTTCTTTAAGGTCCATAAACTCAATTTTTACATGTTTAATTAACTAAACATTAATAACAACCACCCCAGCATTAAATTAAAGGCCCCATCACCCCATCTTAACTTAGTAAGCCCCACAATTAAATTAATAACCTACCTGCCACCCACATTATAATAGGACCCCCCACTCACTTCTACCACACATATTAAGACCCTCCCTCCCTTCCCTCACACATAATATTAAGACAACCCTTCCTTCCATTCCCTCACACATTATCTTAAGATCCCCACTTCCTTCCCTCAAAATTTATATTAAGATACCCCCACCCTTCCCTCACACTTACCCATACTTACCAACTTTGAATAGTTGGTTTCCGGGAGCCTGCCATGGGAGGTGGGCGTGATGGGTGCAGGGCTCCAAAAATGTGCGTAATTTTGGACCAGACGTCATGACGTCATGACGCAAACGCGTCATTTGACAGCGGGGAATGGGGCCAAACGCTGCGATTCACCGGGAATCGCGGAGTTTGGGACCTAATTCTGCTCACTTCACTAGGAAGTGGGGCGCTTCCTAGTGAACTGGGCAGATCCGGGAGATTTCCACACTCTCCCGGGAGTCCGTGAGGCTCTCGCAAAATGCAGGAGTCTCCCGGACATTCCGAGAGAGTTGGCAAGTATGCACTTACCATGTTCCAGCCATGGTGTATTGGAGAGGCAGACTCTTCTGTCTGCCTCTTTTGCAGCTCTGCACACATGAGACGGCACCTACTGTCATGTGGTGCATGTTCAGTGTGGCATCTGTTTCTTACAGGGATTGGAACAGGCCACACATAGAAGGAGGGCCGAATCTTAAGGTCTGCAGTCAAATGAAGGAAAGTGGCTAGTCCCTTGCAGTGGGCCCCTTTATCTCCACGGGCCCCGGTGCATCCCACTCGCTGCCCCAATTGTAGTTCTGCCACTGCGTCACGGCACGTTATATGAATGGCAAATGACGCACCGGCTGTTTCACGCTTGCTACATCTGTACTGGCAACAAGAGCAAAGTAAAGAATGAAGATCCAGGATAGGGAATTCTCTGGCAATTTATTATTATTAATACAGAACATTATGTATTTTAGCAGTAAAATAAGTATTGCCCCTAGGGTCTTCTAAGTGCTATGTTAGTCTCCTTTTTATCACTGTCTGTCCCCCTAGGTACGGTCTAATTCCCGTCTACCGACGTTCACTCTACACCAAGTTCCGTTTTTTTAATCATCCGCATTTCATTTTGTCCCTTAAAATTCAAGAATCCAGAGTTATCAGAAGGAAACTGGATTTATTCCTTTGTGCCTGTCACAGACGAGCAAAGGGAAGTGGCCCCAGGCTAGTATCATTGAAGTATAAGATAAGAGGTATTAGTGAAATTTACCGAACACAGCTTTGCAGAGTGAGAAGTGAATTCATCCCTATGGCAAAAGAAAAAGTAATGAAACATGGTAATAGTCTTTCCTAGAAATCAAATAGATCAGATTCTTACGCTACTTTGTTATTAAAATATGCCACTTAAACTATGCTTTATATACATTATTTCTAGTCGAGTTCCAGCATAAAATAGGTTATTTTGAAATCAAAGGAAAATGATAAGATGAATCCCATCTTTTGTTCATACAACCCTGCAGCACTTACGAAGGTTCGTTTCCTATCCAGTGACACAGATGCAATGTATTACCTCGGCTTCAAAGTCAACATCTCTCTGGGATTCTAATACAGCAAACCTGGGCCTTTATAGAGTCTCAGCATAACTTTAAACATTGTGACAAAAAAAACAAACTAATAAGTACATGGAGACTGGACATGAAGTTATAGATGTACTGCCCCTAGCGCAAAATATTAATACTGAGCCTAGGTATATTCCTACGGAGGTGGAAATTAAAAAGACACCTTTCTGTCTGAGAAATACATAATCAACTGTTTTGTAAGAGGCGTGCCCATAGCAGCCAATCAATTTCTAGCTATCATTTTCTAGAATGTACTAGATAAATGATAGCTAGAATCTGATTGGCTGTATGGGCAACACCTCCATTTTTCCTTTTTAGAAGGTGTGCTAAATCATTCAAAAGTGCGGTATCAGGTCATGCTTAAGTTTGTGCCCTGCAGAGGTCGTGTGAACTTATTTTCACTTAGAGATTCAGTGGAGCATGCAATTTGTCCGTGGGTGTCAAAACTTTTGCAAATATATATATATATATATATATATATATATATATATAATGACCAACTAGATCCATTGATCTACAATCGTCTGGCACTTATTTCACACAAGTTCCTAAGGAGCACACTACAGCATACCTCCCATCTGTCCTGATTCAAGGGCCGCAAATGGGAGGGGCTTGTAATAACAGGCGGAGTTTTATCCTAAAGTGGGGTTTCTGGTTGGGAAGTGGGCATTTATGGGCGGGGTAACTGCTGATCAGGGCCGGCCTTATTTTGTCTCAATTCCGTGAGTCTGAATGTTGGTTGGCATGCTACAGTAGGAATAACTAACATACCTGGCAAAAATAAATGCTACTTCTTGAGTTGACCCTCTATAAGCCCACCCTTGGTAAAATGGGTTGAATTGTGGAAACGGCTGGGTTCACAGGAGAACAATCCCCACTGAAGTAACAGTTTTGGAATATGGTTGGTTGTGTAAATTTAAAATCTTTTGAAGTTAACACTATTCTGTTCAAATCTGATGATATCGGCAAGAAGGTGTCAGCTTCAGACAGACAACTCACTATTGCTGATCCCCCGGAGACAGTAAAAGCCTTGCTAGAAAGTGTTTAGAGGAAACTCTTATGGGGGAATTCAATTCCACCCAGAATAGCACCGCAATAAATGTACTACCGCTATTATGGTAAATTTAACCAGGGAGCCGCAAGCAAAAAGCCGGCGTTGTAATAACCATATTAACAGTAATTACACGCACTATTACCGTAATATCGGTAATAGTGCGCAAGCTGCATTACTTTTTACAGTAACGCAGCCAATTGAATTCCCCCATTAGATATAGGATATGGGTAATATATTTTTTTAGCACAGACTGCTCTAAGAAACCCTTTAAATCTCAGAAAAAATGAGCAATAGACATAAACAGAAGATGAGTTGACTGTAGCTTGGACGGTCATCTGACACACTCCTGAACTGGGGGAACTCTAGATGGGCAGATGAACTGCATATAATTACAGCAATTTGTAGTTGCCCCTATGTGTTTCTTCCATGTGAAAAGAAAATCTGAGATAAACATGCCTCGAGATGACAAGGGTCTAGGATATAGTTACAGGACAGTCTGCTCATGGAATCTGATGCAAGTCAAAAAGGTGAAATGTTCTGACCTCACCTGCTCCATCCCTGCATATAAATCCACCAATCCACATAGCGATTTTCTGAAAAGTAAGGCTTCCAAGCTGTCAGTCTTACTCTGTCTGTTCTGCAAGAGAAGCACCTTCATTCTTAACTGGCAATCTGCTACAGAGGAGTAAAAAAAACAGCACAGTGGACATATTTTACTAAGTATATACTCCAATTATTTTGTGTGTATTGTTCAGATACATAGCCTTTGATATTTATGTAAATGATGGCTGCATTTGTTTTTAATGTCATCCGCTATATGGACTTTTCTTGTGAGTTAACATTTTAGGAAAACATTTTGCTCAGCACTGTTACCTCTCCAATACTTATTACTTCAAATAACATAGAGACAGTTAAACAGTGATGAAACTGCAGAATCTGTGACTCATCCATACACGCTCTCTGCTTTACTAGAAATATACCTTAATTGAATGTAATCTTGAAGATCTGATCACCTCTAATATAAAATTAACATACTGTGGTTCTCGCTGATCTAGAGACGCTGTATAGTAGAAGATGTTCTTCATAGCAGTGATTCTCCACCATTGGAACAACATATTTCTTTGGGAGTCCACCCTAGTTAGCGAAAAGGCTGGATACAATATTCCCCTAACTAGTTAAGTCCCAATAGGATCAGCGGCAGTGGTGGAAGTGGAAATTTAGAAGTGCTGGTATGGAACGTTCACTTTAAAATGGCTGGGGGCTGCCTAGTCCCCCTGAAGGTTTAGGGGTTTTGATAGAGTGAAATTAATTTTAGATACATTTTAACACTCTGTAGTATAATAAAAAAAACATATAAATGATGCACGGATATCCACAGTGTGTCCCTCACCTCTCCTGTGTCTAATTACCTTTCCTCTGTGTCCCTCCACCTCTCCCTCCTGTCTCCTTTGTGTACTTACATTTTCCCTCTTATCTCCATATTATAATAAAATTATCCAAAGTATTTCCCTTATATCTTCCATGTTACCCTTTATCTTTCGCATCTGTTTCCTTTCTATGTTTCATATGTGCCCCTATCTTCATTGCAGGTATCCCCCATTCTATTTCTCCTCCCTTACTCCCTGATCTTCTCTATCTATCCTGCTCCTATTACTTCCTCTCACTAGTGAATTCATACTTTTGCCCCTCCATCATCACACTGCATCCTCCTTCATGACACTGTGCCCCCTCCTGCATCACACTGCAACCCCTTCTTCATCACAATGTAACCTCCTTCATCACACTTTTGCCCCTTCATCACTGTGCCCCCTCCTTCATCACAATGTGCCCCCTCCTTTATCAAACTATATCCCCTCCTTTACTAATCTGTGCCCCCTCTTTTATAACACTGTGCCAACTCCTTCATCACACTGTGCCCCCTCCTTTATCAAACTATATCCCCTCCTTTACTAATCTGTGCCCCCTCTTTTATAAGACTGTGCCAACTCCTTCATCACACTGTGCCCCCTCATTTATAAAGCTATATCCCCTCCTTCATCACACTGTGCCCCTCCTTTATCAAACTATATCCCCTCCTTTACTAATATGTGCACCTCTTTTATAACACTGTGCCAACTCCTTCATCACACTGTGCCCCCTCCTTTATCAAACTATATCCCCTCCTTCATCACACTGTGCTCCTTCCTTCATCACACTGTGTCCCGTCCTTTATCAAACTATATCCCCTCCTTCATCACACTGTGCCCCCTCCTTTATCAAACTATATCCCCTCCTTCATCACACTGTGCTCCTTCCTTCATCACACTGTGTCCCCTCCTTTATCAAACTATATCCCCTCCTTCATCACACTGTGCCCCCTCCTTTATCAAACTATATCCCCTCCTTCATCACACTGGGCTCCCTCCTTCATCACACTGTGCCCCCTCCTTGATCAAACTATATCCCCTCCTACATCACACTGGGCCCTCCTTCATCACACTGTACCCCCTCCTTTATCAAACTATATCCCCTCCATCATCACACTGAACACCCTCCTTTATCAAACTATATCCCCTCCTTCATCACAATGGGCTCCCCCTTCATCACACTGTGCCCCCTCCTTTATCAAACTATATCCCCTCCTTCATCACACTGTGCCCCTTCCTTTATCAAACTATATCCCCTCCATCATCACACTGTGCCCCCTCCTTTATCACACTGTACCTCCTCCTTTATCACACTATATCCCCTCCTTCATCACACTGGGCTCCCTCCCTCATCACACTGTACCCCCTCCTTTATCACACTATATCCCCTCCTTCATCACACTGGGCTCCCTCCTTCATCACACTGTGCCCCCTCCTTTATCAAACTATATCCCCTCCTTCATCACAATGGGCTCCCCCTTCATCACACTGTGCCCCCTCCTTTATCAAACTATGTCCCCTCCTTCATCACACTGGGCTCCCTCCTTCATCACACTGTGCCCCCTCCTTTATCAAACTATATCCCCTCCTTCATCACAATGGGCTCCCCCTTCATCACACTGTGCCCCCTCCTTTATCAAACTATATCCCCTCCTTCATCACACTGGGCTCCCTCCCTCATCACACTGTACCCCCTCCTTTATCACACTATATCCCCTCCTTCATCACACTGGGCTCCCTCCCTCATCACACTGTGCCCCCTCCTTTATCAAACTATATCCCCTCCTTCATCACACTGGGCTCCCTCCTTCATCACACTGTGCCCCCTCCTTTATCAAACTATATCCCCTCCTTTATCACACTGTGCCCCCTTCTTTATCACACTATATCCCCTCCTTCATTACACTGCTGCCTCCTCCGTTCTTTACTTACCTTTCTATGACCTTCTTTTCTTCTGTTTTCTTCTCTTCCTCTTCTGTCTTTTCTTCGGTCTTCAGGCTCATCGCTGCGCTTACTCTATCAGTTAGGAGCTGCACCAAGATAACCAGGCAGAACTTAACCGGTCTAAATTCCTACAGGGTCAACATCAAACAAGCAGGAATTGGGACCCCTACTTGTTTTCCAAAATATATTATCTTTCTATGTGTTTAATAAAACCAAAATATGTGATGGTAATAGGTTGTGGACTCTCTGGTGTTTATCTGCAAGGGCACAAAAGTTGGCCACAAGCTGCGATATTGTCAGGAATTTTAACAAATTGGCCTCATATTGCAGCAAGTATGCCCCGAATGTGCCAAAAGTAGGGTAACAGATCAAAAATTATCTGATTATTATTATTATTGCATAACAGTGGGGGGGCATCATCATGTAATTTGGGGACATGTAACATACCTTGGCAACCCTCTTGCCCTTCTGAAGTACTAGCCACCCCCCACCCTAAAAAGACTCTTAATTTCCCAAGCACAGCAGTGGCAGGTGCAACATGCTTACCAGAGACACACATCCAAACTTCACGGCAGTGAAGTCAAAGGTGAGGCATGTTGGAAAATGAGGTCTGAACATGGATTATTGGTCCGAGTATGCAGTCATCTTCCCCTCACATTAACATATCCAGTGAAGCCAAAAGTGTGGGGCAAAATTAAACATTGATCATTTTGCTGGACTAAGGGACCGAATCTCAATGTGTGCAACCATCTTTAATCAATCTTTGTGCAAAAACTACAGATAATATTGCTGTAAAGCTGTCAGTGCTTGAGTCCATTCCAGTACATTAACAAAAATCACATAACAAAACATCTAATGAAAACATCAAAAACTGAAATCAAAGCTCAGTTATACAACAAAGCAGTAAAGTTAGCTGTGCTGCAGTAATATTATACTTGTTTAATTAATGTAACTTTAATACACTGAGACGTGCCGACTATGCTAATCATAAAAAATGTAATCTAACTTGTATTGCTTTTGAGGTCTTTATTGGAACATATTTTAGAATTAGTTGATGAACATCTTATTACATTGAGGCTGTTTCTCTCACAGCTCATTATTTAATATAAATAAAAGGTTTGTCTATTTCCCTATAGCCACTAATAATTCCCTAACATCATTTTCCAATTACCAATTTGCCTGCAGGATGAAATCTTTGTCTCCGAAGTATCTGCCAGACAGCCGTTTTCAGATGACCAAGGCGGTTTGGTTATAGAATTCCTAAACACGGACTTTTGCTAAATTCCTGTCCCTTGTTACAAAAGTGCAAAGAGGCTGTAGCAACACTTCATAATATTACCCACCCAGCACTCCTTATACATTCTTAAATAGTGCAAATATAATATATATATATATATATATATATATATATATATATATATATATATATATATATAAATATATATATATATATATATATATATATATATATATATATATATATAGGACCTCCTTTAGAGTCGGACGCAAAGTCCGTTTTAGGCGCATCCAACAAAAAAACACTACCACACATGTGCAGAACGCACCAAATCCGCCTGCCTCTTGGACGCAATTAACACTTGCGACAGCTTGCGACTCACTAAGAGAGAATGGGAGGAACACGGAATTGTGAAGGCGTGACCATGTAAATACATCCTAGTCGCAGTGAGGCGCAGACGCAACACATGTCAAAACAGGGCTAAAGCTGTGCGGCAGGAATTAGGTGGCGCAAGTGTTAGCTAGCTGGCTGCAGGAACTGCTCGCAGCTCCATAGGGTATTAAGAGTGGGACGCAACTGGGGTTGCATGCCACTCGTAATACCCTACCAAGCTGCGGCACACTCCCACTCCTACACTTCTTAAAAGGACTTTGCGTCCGACTCTAAATGAGGTCCATAATATACATGTATATCTTGTTGCACTTCCTTAAATTTGACAACTATGCTTCCAAATATGTGCTCTCCAGGGGGTAAATTTATAAAGCTGCAGGTTTGAAAAAGTGGAGATGTTGCCTATAGCAACCAATCAGATTCTAGTTATTTATTACATTTTACAAAATGACAGCTAGAATCTGATTGGTTGCTATAGCCAACATCTCCACTTTTTAAAACCCGCAGCTTGCTAAATTTACCCCCAGGACTGAATTTCACAGTGACAGTGTTGTTATATTGTTCTATTTATTGGAATAGAATGAGCTTGTTATAAGAACAAGTGATTTTCCAGTACACTGCAATAAGCCACTGCAGCTACACAATACTCCTGGGTTTGGGCAGCCTCTGTAGTGTTTGCCTTTCCCCTTATCATATTTGTTCATTTTGTCTGTGTTGGAAACATGAAATTTGCACTGAACCAATATAGTAAAATAGTTGCTGGTGTTAAAATAATA
Organism: Mixophyes fleayi; assembly: GCF_038048845.1. NCBI lineage: Eukaryota > Metazoa > Chordata > Amphibia > Anura > Limnodynastidae > Mixophyes > Mixophyes fleayi. The sequence goes on from NC_134403.1 coordinate 351,017,584, forward strand.
TTGAAGAGAATTTCGCCATTATAAATCTATTTTATCTGAGGAAATAAAACTTGCAGAAGTGGCAAAGAATAGATTAAAAAACCCATTTGCTTGGAAGAGAAAAAAAATAAATAATGGCTGGCATGACATTTTTCATCCTTTTCCATTCAGAAAACTTACTAAAAATTGGAAGTAGGAAACCGGCTTTTAAAGGAGAATTATACTTAAAAATGGATTATTGAACGATGTTTGTTTCTGAAAACTTTCTGTTAAGTTATATATTGGTGTTCTTAAAGTGTACATGTTGGCTGGAGACAGTGGAGACAGCCACTTTGCAAGATTAATAAATATTTGTGAGACCAGTTACATTACTGATGCATGAAGCACAATGTGTGATGTCATTAATTCTTAGGGGCATATTCAATTGTCGGCGGGATTGCCGAAAATCCCGCAGTCCGCGCACGATTACCTTTATTACGGTAATTGTGCGCGGAAAATCAGTTAATACGGTAAAATACTAGTTGGATTTCAGCTCGCGGCTCCCTGAGCCGCGAGCTGAAATCCAGCTAGATTTTACCGTATTAACTGTAGAAGTTTTAACGCCGCGGAACTTTGGAACAATTGAATATGCCCCTTAGAGTTCTGATTGGCTGCACGTTTATGATTGCCCCTCTGTAAGTGTGGAACAGACTTCATCCGCACTATATTGCTTGGTAATTCTCTCTTATTTAATTAAATATAATATATTATAAAATTGTACCACTGGCTGTGTCTGTTTTCTGGAGAACGTACACAATTTGTTTCCTGGCAGTAAAAGCTGTATTTCAGTTACTTCTCATAATAGTAAAAACACATTTGTGAAGTGTAGTTTATTTATATATTTATAATTTTTATTTGTATTTACTGAACATATAAAAAAAAAGGCAAAAACAAACTGTTTTCATTTAGAAGTTGCATTTTCCATTTTATATATCACAGAGAAATAAGGTATTAAACCAACTTTTTCATATTTTATTCATATTTCTTGGCAGATGTCCACTCATTGCAGAACCGCTTGTTTTGTTTACCCATCTCTTCCTACCGACTGTATGGCGCTGCGGAATGTTTGTGACACTGTATTCAAAATAATAACTAATTAATGTGAGTAGCACGGTGGCTCGGTGGTTAGCACTTCTGCCTCACAACACTGGGGTCGATTCCCGACCATGGCCTTATCTGTGTGGAGTTTGTATGTTCTCCCTGTGTTTGCCTGAGCTTCCTCCGACACTCCAAAAACATACTGGTAGGTTAATTGGCTGTGTGTATGATAGGGAATTTAGACTGTAAGCTGCAATGGGGCAGGGACTGAGGTGAGCGAGTTCTCTGTACAGCGATGCGGATTTAGTGGTGCTATATAAATAAATATATGATGATGAATGTGCTGCTTACTCCTGTATTATTGTTAGAAACATAAGATAGATGGTTGCCAAAGTTTTAAAATATTTCCCAACTATTGCTGCTGAGTCGGCGCATCCATGATAAGTCATACTTGCCTACTTTCTGGACATCCAAATGTCAAGGGGTATTGCGTTATCGTGCCAGGGCCACGGCAATGGGAATTATGTCCTCAGGACCTGCCCCGTGATGTCTGATACTCTGAATTGTGTCACCGAGACCCCATCTTCTTTACAAGTGGCGAGATCTACTCTCCCGGGTGTCCAGAAGGATTCCCCCGATGTATGCTATATATATATATATGCTTTTGTGCATTGTAAATACAGATCCTCAATGAATATTAACTTATAAAGCCCAGATAATATAAATGTATGGTTATAATTGTATTTAACATGCAAAAAAGAGTGAATTTTACTGGGCAGCTGCACAATATTAAAATATAGGGACTTTCTTGGGGCACAAAATAGAGTCACTTGTCAACTATAAGGATGTCACCATTAAACTAATGTTAAAAACAATCTCCGCTTATGACAGTATGATGCGGCAGTCACTATCTTCAGTCTCTATGGCAACACATGTTTGTATGTACACTAGACACACAGGAGAAATAAAAGCTGGTGAAACAGAAACTAGGTCTGATGCATAACTATGGTTGTTTATTCATTTCAATATAACTTGTTTTCATTGTTACTATGATACATTTTTTTGCAAGACACAAACGTTTGGGATTCTGATTGTGAATGTCTGTATTGGACTCCAAAAACATACTGGTAGGTTAATTGGCTGCTAACAAATTGACTCTAGTCTGTGTGTGTGTGTGTGTGTGTGTGTGTGTGTGTGTGTGTGTGTGTGTGTGTGTGTGTGTGTGTGTGTGTGTGTGTGTCTGTGTGTGTGTCTGTGTGTGTGTGTGTCTGTGTCTGTGTGTGTGTCTGTGTCTGTGTCTGTGTGTCTGTGTGTCTGTGTCTGTGTCTGTGTCTGTGTGTCTGTGTCTGTGTGTCTGTGTGTCTGTGTCTGTGTGTCTGTGTGTCTGTGTGTCTGTGTGTATGTGTGTATGTGTTAGGGAATTTAGGCTGTAAGCTCCAATGGGGCAGGGACTGATGTGAGCGAGTTCTCTGTACAGCGCTGCGGAATTAGTGGCGCTATATAAATAAATGATGATGAGGATGATGACATACAGATAGATAGAAGAGGTGTTTACATCCAGCTGTTTACATATCAGCTAAATCGAGTATTTTCAGTAGATGTAGTCAATGAGATTATAGAGTTCAGAGTGGTCATGTTAGGAATTCCCTGTCACACACTCGTATTTCCTGACAAAGTCCAGCTGTACATGTAACTCACATTTTCCTGCTCTGGTGTGTGTACAGATTTGTGTGTCCTGTCTGTATATAAACTTTTACCTTGCCTCCTTCGTTACGCAGTGCCTCAGTAGGATCGTCGTGGAGTAATGATCTTGGAGTGAGCAACACCAGAGGGAGGCTAGGAAACCCTACATGCCCCCGACTTAAGACCACAGACACACACAAATGAAATGGCAACACACCAGGCTTGTGTTTAGAAGCCACACAGGCACGTTTATTGGTGAGACGTGGACTACTAAAGTTTTTGTCATTTTATATATCAAAAATATACATCTCTTCAAATCAAGCAGTGGTTTAAGGTTTTAGATAGTTGATGAGGTTGAATAAAGACACCAGTCTATCAAGTTCAACCTATTCTGGATCTCCTGCAATCCCTCTCTTATATAACCCTTTCTTAAACATATCAATTGAAGCTGCCATTACAACCTTCCCTGGCAGTGAATTCCATATCTTGAATGCCCTAACTGTAAAGCACCCCTTCCATTACTGGTTGTGAAACTTCCTTTCCTCTAACCTTAGGGGGTGACTGCGTGTCCTGTGTATAGTCCTTGGGGTAAAAATTTTGCCATGAAAGTTTTCTGTATTGACCTTTAATGTATTTGTACACAGTAATCATATCTCCTCTTAGACATCTCTTTTCTAAAGTAAACATGCATAAACTAGCTAACTTTTTCTCATAACTTAATGACTCCATAACCTTTATCAATTTTGTCACACTTCTCTAAACCCTTTCTAGTTCCAAAATTTTTTATAGAGTGGGGCCCAGAACTGTACTATATTCAAGATGAGGTTTTATCAATGATTTATTTATACAGTGGTAAAATAACACTTCCCTTGCATCTATGCCCCTTTTTATGCATGCCAATACTTTATTGGCCCTTGTGCTGCTGCTTCACATTGAGCACTATTGCTAAATCTACTGTCTACGAGCACTCCTAAATCCTTTTACATTATAGATTCCCCTAAACTTATCCCATTTAATTGATAGTTTGCGTGCCTGTTTTTGATCCCTAAGTGCATAACCTTACATTTATCTATGTTAAACTTCATCTTCCATTTGACTGCCGAATCCTCCAGTTTATTCACGTGACTCTGCAGAGAAACTACAACTTGCTCTGATTTTATTATCTTGCAAAGTTTAGTGTCATCTGCAAAAATAAAAACTTTGCTCTCTAAACCATCACCAAGGTCATTAATAGATGTATTAAACAGCAGTGTCCCCAGCACGGAACTTTGAGGTTCACCACTTAAACCTTTTGACCAGTTAGAAAATGTTCTATTTATCACAACTCTCTGTTTCCTATTTTCAACCCAATTTTTGACCCAAATATAAATGGTTAACTTTGCAAAAGGGTTTTACAACTACTTTTCAGGTCTCCCCATCTGCTCCCCACCTGACTAGTAACAAAACTTCTCAATCCAAATAGATCCATAACATGGGTTACTTATCACCTCTGATCTTCAGCATCTGTGCCCAAGATGGCTCCTCTCTGCTCAGTTATCTGGTAACCTCTCCCACTCTCCACTGCAAAGTCTTCTCCACTCTCTGAGGGTGTCTCTCTCTCCTTAATCCGTCTGTCTTCCAGACCTTTCAGACTCCCGTTACTCTCTCTCTGACAGGCTGCAGCGGACTCCCTCAGGATGTATGCCTCCCTGAGTGCCTCTCAGTATTTACCACTGCTGTTTGTAACTGCTCCTTCACCCACTGCCCCTCCCCACTGCACGCTGGGAGATATAGTTCTCTGCCGGCAGGGGAGGTATCTAAAGCGCATGTGAAGCCTGTTCGGTTTGCCAGCACTACATCATATACTGTGTGCACCTAGAAATTATGCCTGCATTACAGTGTAGACAGGATTGTTCTTTTGTGTTACCTAGTCCTATTATTCTACTAAAGGAGATCTCCATGAAAGAAACATATTTTGGGTATAACACACTTTTTCTTTGACATCCATAAGCAGAGGGATTCCATGCTTGGAACCTAGGATTGCTAACTGACCTCATATAGAAGGGGTAAGTTGGCAAACCTATAGACCTAAACAGGTGCCTGTACTACCATAATCCTTTAGTGCTCAAAGTCTGGAGCTTGAATATTTACTGGTGCTGATGGACGTTATTCAGGCAGCTGTTTGGAAAAACGTTGTCGGCAATCTCCATCTGCAGCAATCTACTCTGTGGGGCATATTTAAGAAAGCACGATAGTGCTTTTAACGGGTCATTAAGGTCCCACAGTGTCCTCCGCAAATTTATTAAGGGTGCATCGCAGCAGATATCACGGATATCTGCTGCTTTGCATTCCTCTTCGTTTTTGGGAGCAGTCACCATTCAACAGAATGGTGACTATTCCTGGCCGCAATCTAACAAGTCCCGAAAAAACATTTTTTTCGGGAACTTGTCATGTTAATGTACGCCAGCCTCAGCTGGCGTACATCATCGGAATGGAAGAAATCTAATGCTGTCAGCTCTGCTCCGAAGAGCAGAGCTGGACAGCGCATGTGTGGAGGGATCACATGATCCCTCCCTGTCACTCAGCGCGCTCTATCGTTGCAGAGACAGAGAGGGGATCTGTGTGCGCATGTCCAGTTCTTGGAACTGGACATGCGCAATTGAAGAATGAAAAGAACGAGGAGAAGACCTGGAGGCAGCGCTTCCGAAGAGGGGGGTAAGTATGATTTTTTACATCGCAGAAACAGCAGTTTTTCGGAACTGCTGTTTTTGTGCAGGGCTGTACATAAATGTGAGAAATAGTTCAATCCTTATCATTGCGATAAGGATTGAAAACTACTTTTCACTTTATGTGAATATTGATAAATGTGCCCCTGTGACTGCTATACCAGCATGTGAGCTCCTTGTGGAGGATGAAAATTCAGACGCCAGAAGGTTTCTCCTAAACCACAGTCATGTGTATTCTCATCAACCTGTAGTCATCAGGAGTATTGAGACACCACAATCATGATTTTAACTGAATATTTCCATTACCAGAAATTAGAACTGTTCTGGGAAAACTAACTGTACAGTATGTCCACGGGAGCACGTAGCTTATACCACATAAAGTAACACATATTTTGTATTTTTGCATTTGGAGCTAAAGTTATTTAGACTATATATAGTACAATGTGATTTCCTATGTAGTACAATGTGGACATACAATAACAAACACTAGTCTGTAATAACTTTTTGGTGTTTACAGTGACCACAGAGGTGAACAAACATACAGATTTTAGGAGTAAGATCTTCACTCGTGGAAACTACTGCGGAGGCTGCTATTTTGTCGTCTGAACTAATCTTCATGAAAATACAGACTGTGAATGCCTTAGTGTTGTCACTGGTTCTTGGAAACTTAGAAAAACTGCATTCTACTGAAACAAATCTATACCTCTATATATTTTAAATGTGTTATTTTGCAATGTACTTATCTAACTGATAATGTGAGTTTCTGACCCGTGTAGACCAATCGACACACTTATACAAATATGAATATATAAATTTTATAAATAAGAGGAAAACAAACCACGTTTGTTATTTTTTGGGCCTGTAATGAATGTGGCTTTCTGTCCTGCCCTGTAATATCGGTTCCTCCCTATAGAGATCAGCAGTCTAATATGATGCAGGGGGAACTTCCCTGACGAATATTTTACAGCTGGGGACATCCCAGTGGTTGAGACAAAAAAAAGGGCATTTTTTTTGTCCCATGTGCCTCAGAAGGTTAACGTAAGACTGAAAATAATATATTTATCAGGGGAAAAAAACGGAAAAAAAAATACCAACCCTTAATATAACCATGATATCCAATGAGTGATAGTTTATGAGATTCCCCCAGGCTGAGCTACTGTGCATTTGGCAGAATAGAAAGTAATGTTTATTGTACAGTAAAGAATTTTCCACAACTCACAAATGAAGATTACAGTGTAAATTACGTTCTTTAATAAATGAGCTTATGCATGTAGGTATACATGTACCAGACCTATCTGACTCCTGTTATGCCTACCATAAATCAGCATAAAAATATGCAGAAATGTAATTTGTAAAATACTAAATGTGATGTTTTAGTCATTATTAGATGTTTCATTAGGGCAGAATCTTGGATTAGCAGAGAGAAAATTAGCACTGAAGTCATCATGATTCTGTGGGACAGATTCAATTCTTCGTCCAAGTGACTCCGGAACGTCCATGGAGATACAATGCGCCGATGTTACGGCAGAAATCTCACACCCCTTGGAGGTGCGCAGAAGAATGAGTACAGATACATACCGTAATAGCCGGCAATAGGAGCAGCTGAACATTGAGGAGATGTTCAGTTGCCCCTCACTCTGAATTAAATCCACCCCTATCTGTTTTAGTAAAGAGGATTTGCTAGCAATGACCCATCATAATGGTTTGTAAAGCTAGTCCCATACGCAGAAATACTGCCAGTGATATGTGGCCCGAAATGGGTGGGATGCCCAAAAAATATGAATCATGTTTGGCCATTTGCAGAAGCCTCCTTGGCTGGTGACCTGTCTAAAGTAGGGATATTATCATACTTATCTACCTACTCTCCAAGAGACAAGTGTTAGGGGCAACTTGCATCATCACGGCCCCACCACGCTATGCAACAATGTGATTTGCGCCATCACGCATTTTAAGGTTATTCACTGCGAAATGCGTCACCATAACGGGATCCAGGTGGGATATGGAAGGATGGCCTAATCTGCTCGGAATCCAGGTGAACTACCTGAAATTCATTAGTCTCCCAGGCATTCCGGGAGAGTAGACAAGTATGGGTATACTCATTCCAGGGTTTATCAGAATCATTAGTAAAAGGTTTGGGAATTTCTCTTAATCCTAATTTAGGAATGTACGACTCATTTAGATATATCGCTTGAAGTGTGCTGAGCACATGGTGTGCTATAACCACAGTGAGACCATGCTGATCAGATACACAGCCTATTGTACATAGAGCAGACATTGGGATAAGTGATATACCTCTGCTATTTATATAGTCCATACTCACCATTTACATCAATGTTGGGCAGCTTATCAGAATGGGGGCAGCCGGCTTTCGTGTCACGTGACCTCCCATGCACAATGCAAGGAGGTGAAACGGCTTCACCAAAGGATGAGGGAGTGCCTTCGAAGGCTGGAGGTCCTCCACCTCTTTCACAAATCCCCTTACTGATTCACATCCCTGGCCTGTCAGGAATGCTGAATGAATGGTGGAGGTTTGCTGGTATCAGTGATTCCAAAAACCTGCTCCATTTTCTTTGCTCTGTGCATGCGATTAACACGATCTGAGCAAAACCTGGGTACTTGAAGTATAATGCAAAGGTTATTACTTGACAACATTCCATCAATGTTCATGACAATTTGACCTCTGTGGGAGTTGTGGACAATATACCATATTGTAATATGGCAGATCTCTCTCAGCATTAGCATCCCACACCACTTTATCTATATTCTTCTCTCCCTCCTAGTAATCGCTCCTGGAACCCTGTTACTTGCAGCCATGAACCTCGCTGCTCAGGAGGATTCAATGTTAAAACCTTCTGACAGCTGTTCAATAGGATTGGTGAAGAAAATGTGCTCTAACCCAAAGCGATCATCAGATGTTTGCTTACATTTTCTAAACAGCACTAGAATAGTGAAACCCAAATGGTTGCTATGGGCAACAAAATATAAACTGCGCCGTTTGTCTTCTAACTCCTGGCAACAGCGGGGGCTCTCTGTTTACTACACGGAGTTCATACAGAAGGGGTGAGGTTTCCTCCTTCTTCTCCTGAGTAACCTGCAGCATTGATTCTCTACTTAATCCTTAGCCCTTTAGCCATGAAGCCCTGCTCAGTGCAATACACTCTACTCCATCTGCATGACAGGGAGCCTCTGCATAAAATAACCCTGTTCTTACACATTTACCAAGTCAAAATGAACCCCGGACAGCACTGTGGCTCAGTGGTTAGCACTTCTGCCACACAGCACCGGGGTCATGAGTTCAATTCCCGACCATGGTCTTATCTGTGTGGTCTGTGTGGAGTTTGTATGTTCTCCCCGTGTTTGCGTGGGTTTCCACCGGTTGCTCCGGTTTCCTCCCACACTTCAAAAACATACTAGTAGGTTAATTGGCTGCTAACAAAATTGACCCTAATCTGTATATCTGTCTCTGTCTGTGTGTGTGTTAGGGAATTTAGCTCCAATGGGGCAGGGACTGATGTGAGTGAGTTCTCTGTACAGCACTGCGGAATCAGTGGTGCTAAATAAATAAATGGTATATATATATATATATATATATATATATATATATATATATACACACGAGAATTTTGTACACAACATAGCTATATTGACATAACTTCACCTGCCAACGTCAAGGCATCTCTTGTAGGTGAGCACCTAGTCAGTGTAGTAACATGTGTACTCAGGGTGTCACAATTAAAACCTTCCCTGAGCCTCCATTTTCAAAGTATGCAGCCCCTGAAGAGAGGGGTCCGACTCCCAAAAACAAGCTAGAAATTTGTGAAAACTGGATGCAAAATTAGTGTACGCATTTCATTAATTTAAAGAACCACACCTTGTTGTCACTAACATATATATATATATATATATATATATATATATATATATATATATATATATATATATATATATACACATACATACATATACACACAGACATACATACACACACATATATACACACAGGATATTTTCCTTACAGGACCTGTGAACATAAATACGTCCTACAAATGTTATGACATCATCTACCGTGTGCAAGTTTTTATTTGTAATAAATAGATCATTCAGAATGTGTCACCACCAAAAAATACCCATAGAAATTACTTTACATAAACCATGTAAGAGGAAAGTCCATTTTTTTTTTTGTTTAATACTTTTTTTAACTTCATCTCCACAATCTTAAATTTCTGCCTTGTTCCGAGAAGAGATGAAAAGGGCGGGAAATTACAGAAAATGCTAGGCTTAGGCAATGAGTCACCTCTGTCTCATTTATAAAAGGGTCTTCGGCTATTTGGGGCTGACTTTTTGTGACTCCTTACAGACGAAACAGCAAGGCTGTAGATGTGCACCTACACACTCGGATGATTTGTTTCAACAGAAAGCGAAAAATCCACAAACACACAATCAGCCAGCGCAGTGCAGGGAGGAGTGCAGGAAATCTGGTCAGCTTGAGCACACTACTCTGTGGGGCACAACTAGGTGAGTATCACTGTTTTATCAATGAGGAACTAAATTATCTCAGTGTTACAGGAAATGAGGTTTGTTGTCTGAAATGAGGTTTGAGCGGCTTTTTATTTATAAAAATAACAGACTTTATTATCAGCAGTTACAGGCGGGTCTCTTGCTGTTTTCTGTGGTAATCTTGTTGAGCAGCATCTCCCATCATGCAACAGCTGACATGAGAATGTTTATTTATTGGTTTATTGCATGCAAACTCTGGGACTTAATAACCTAATCAACATGGCAACCATGAGCTCTATCCTTATACAACCAATCATATGTCAGCTTTCAACAGTCTAGTGCAGTCAGACTAATGAAAGCTAATATCTGATTGGTTGCTATGAAATAAAGCACTTTTCTAATAAATAATCCTTACCAGATTACATATTAACACCTTATTTTTATGTAAAGGATTTGAATATAAAGATGTTGAAGGTGTCTCTAGGATTTAACATTTTTCTATTGTTCTACACATGATTTGCTTGTAGACATCTAGACTCCTGTAAGAGAAAAGGCTTCAACACAATATTTGTACTGAATTTGCTCTTATAGAGGTTAGAGAGGCAGAGACACGTATTCACAGCATGTGCACACCTACAACGCGTCTGAGTGTTTATTAGTGATGGTAGGTGCTAAAAAGATACCTTACTAATGTGTGAACACAGAGAAGGGCTGTAAATAAAGTCAGCAATGTCTCATTAATGAATTAGATGCACACTTTTCACTTTGAAGCAATGCACTGTTGTTGCCTAGTGCTGTATGCACATGCTGTATTACATTAAAGGCACAGAGATATTAAACTAGGACACTGCAGGAAGAAGCTGGCTTATACATTGTGTTCTCAGTTGGTCTGATTTAATAACATGAAATAAATTCCCATGCAACCAATCAATATAAGGGTTTAATAGTTTGACTAAACTAGGCTGAACAGTCAAATTAAACGTCATCCAGGACCTGCGTTAAATAAGTAGAAGCACAATACATTTATATACAGACATATAGCAGATATAAGAGTACAAATGTGCTACAATAAAGGAATTATAGTTCAGTAAGGAGATCAGTTAAAGTGGATGCTACAAACAAAGACACTACATAGTTTAAAAGGACCCAGGTGCCGCTGCAGATGCGTGGAAATATAATTGGGAGGAGGGGGGGGGGGGGTCTGGAACTGGGGTAGTTCTTGAAGGGAAGAAATTAGATGTTGTGAGGGAGTGTTAGACATAGAGCAATGGATAAGTCGGTGGCTCAGAGACAAGATAAAGATTGATGCAAGAAGGAAGGAAGAAGAGACAGACAGGGAGTGTGGAAAGGCAGCGGAATAGGCTCAGACCATTGGAAGCAGTTGCAGGTGTCTGATAAAACTTGATATATGACTGGTCGTTATGGGTTATATTTGCACTGGTTTATTCAATAAGCCAGATGGTACCATGTTAAAGTAAACAGATAAAAACTCAGTCAAATCTCAGAAAATTTCTCAGCATAACAGGAAACTCGACTGATCCACATATGAAGTGCCTCACGTCTTACTGATGGCAATAGTTCCTACTGTGATAAGTTGTATGCTCATGTAGACTATACACCGTCTACCACACTACATGCACTAAGATATCATTATTTCATAATAAAATATTATTACATGTACAGATATGTTCTCTAGATTTTCTTTACACACTGATTTCAGGATCATATGAGACACATGTACTGTATCCTATTGATTTAAATCATGTGTTCATTGATATGTGGTGTGTTAATCTGTAGCATCTTGTAGATGAAACTTTGCTAGTCCACATCGGAAATGTCTTCTGTTAACAGACACCACCATACAGACCCTAGGTCATTATACAGTCAAGTCTTCACGTTGTAAATTTGGGACTTGTATGAAAAGTATAAAACATCTCCTGCAATGCTGCACTATGTGCACTGTTTAAATGTACTAAAATAGTGACCTGGTCACTCTATTCTCTAGGGTTTGTTTGTCAGATGTCCGTGATCATTCTTCTCTGCTGTATTTCTCAGCATCAACAACAATGATCTCTCCGGAGAGAAGAAAACTCTCACCGCTAGATCTAGCCAAAATATTTAATCATGTCCCTCTGTTTGATTAACAGTACCTGCCCCTGTAAATGTAGACGGCTGCACATTCTAATACTAGGTCAATGAATTATTAATAAAAATGCATTTATTCATTTAGGACCTGATTCTTTAAAGGCATGTAAAGCAAAAAAAAAAAAAAAAAAAAAAAGAATACATTTGACTTTGGCAAAACCATGTTACATTAGTGGGGGAGGTAAATTTAAAGTGTGGGGACAGATTTATAGTTGGGGTAGGGCATGTCCTAGATCAACTTCAAATTTCAGTGTAAAAATTAAGCTACATGAAAAAACAGCCAGTATTTTCCTTATAGGCAAAATAATAAACTAATTTGCACCCCTTGTGCATTGTAACATGGTTTGTCCAGGAGCAAAGTTACTCCTTTTTTTTGTTCTGCTTGTCTTAATGAATCAGGCCCTTAATATGTATTTGAGCATAGTATCCATATAAGTTATAAACAGCCGATACATAGCCGAAATGTAATATATATAACATATATATAAAATTTGACATGTCTGAAAAATTAAGCACAACTACACTACACACCCCCACATAAATGTTTTTATATAAATGGATGAATTCAATACACTTATGCATTTATTTTCTAACACAGTGCAGAGAGCAAGGGGGTGCTGTACCCCAAAGCAACCAATCAGATATCAGCGCTTAGCATTAGTCAAATTAATAAAAAGCTAATATCTCATTGGTTGATATGCGCTTCAACATGTGATGCACTTGTACAATTGTATTAAATAAGCTTTCCCTTTATTCATGGGCTAACATAAGCGTATGAAATACAAGAATAAAGCTTTTTTATTTTGGAATTTACTTAGAATAATTTATAGAATGCATGGGTTCTCTGTGTGTGTGTGTGTGTGTTAGGGAATTTAGACTGTAAGCTCCAATGGGGCAGGGACTGATGTGAACGAGTTCTCTGTACAGCGCTGCGGAATCAGTGGTGCTATATAAATAAATGGTGATGATGATTATGATGAGTTCCAATATCTGTCCTGTTGAATTAGTCATTGACATGTCTACTGCATCTAATTTATCACAATTGTAGTTCTTTGATCACTCATTTTGAGAACGTTGCTAATGCGGTATAACTGGAGTTTCCAATCTCTGCTGTATGAAACGGATTACTATCGTTCCTCTAAATGACTTTGTAAAATTTCAGTGGCAATTTTTTTTTAAAAAAAATGCATAAATGATTTGCCTAAAAATCCCCTGGGCTGTGATTTGCATAGCCAGATAGCTGGAGTGTGGGAGTGATATTGAATTTTTTCCCCCCTTACCTTGTAATACAGCCAGGCTCATGGCTGCTCAGCTCGACAACAGCAGCCCCTGACGTAATGGAAGTGAGATATGCGATGGGCTTAAAGGACAGTTATAAAGTTCAGAGAGAGGAAGTTCATGTCACTCTTACCACTTCCGAATGTTCTTCAAGCAATAAATCCACTGCAGATGACAAAGCAGTGAGTGCAGTTAGGCTTCAATGTTTAAATGTCAAATGCAAAGAACATTTTGAAAGATATAATATGTATTACTCATTGGACGGATTTATTTTACGTTAAATATGCCGCAAAATATGTATACAAAATGTATTGTATGCATTACACATAATTCCTCTTCAATCCTATCGTTACCCATGGTTTTCATTTTCTCAGGGGAGGGCTGGCAAACTTTAGCCCGGAGGGCAGGACTTGACTCAGCAACCTACTAGAAACATTTTAAAGGAATAAAAAAGGAAGGCGGCCCAGTGACCCAGCCCAAGGTAGCCCACTATGGGACCGGCCCGAGGAGCAGATGCCCCCTTGTCCCCCATCCCAGCCTGCCCCTGAATTTTATGCATGTGTGCGATTACTGGGCCTTCTAGTAAAATATTTAAGGGCCCCTTTAAAAAATGATCACCTCCAGTGAGGGCCATACTGGCATCTGTATTGCACATCCTCATTGCACAGCTATACTGCACACCCTAACTGTAGTTACATTGTACATCCCCATTGCACAGTAACACTACACATCCCCACTGCACAGTCACATTGCACAGTAACACTACACATCCCCACTACACAGTAACACTACACATCCCGACTGCACGGTCACATTGCACAGTAACACTACACATCATCACTGCACAGTCACATTGCACAGTAACACTACACATCCTCACTGCACAGTCACATTGCACAGTAACACTACACATCCCCACTGCACTGTCACATTCCACAGTAACACTACACATCCCGACTGCACAGTCACATTGCACAGTAACACTACACATCCCGACTGCACAGTCACATTGCACAGTAACACTACACATCCTCACTGCACAGTCACATTGCACAGTAACACTACACATCCTCACTGCACAGTCACATTGCACAGTAACACTACACATCCCCACTGCACAGTCACATTCCACAGTAACACTACACATCCCCACTGCACAGTCACATTGCACAGTAACACTACACATCCCGACTGCACAGTCATATTGCACAGTAGCACTACACATCCCCACTGCACAGTCACATTGCACAGTAACACTACACAACCCGACTGCACAGTCATATTGCACAGTAACACTACACATCCCCACTGCACAGTCACATTGCACAGTAACACTACACATCCCCACTGCACAGTCACATTGCACAGTAACACTACACATCATCACTGCACAGTCACATTGCACAGTAACACTACACATCCCCACTGCACAGTCACATTGCACAGTAACACTACACAACCCGACTGCACAGTCATATTGCACAGTAACACTACACATCCCGACTGCACAGTCATATTGCACAGTAACACTACACATCCCCACTGTGCAGTCACATTGCACAGTAACACTACACATCCCCACTGTGCAGTCACATTGCACATCCCCAGTACATATCATTTAATATATTTATGATAGTACTCACATGTATGAGCACCATAGCAGCAGCCACACTTTTCAGGCAGGTTCAGTTTTGGTAATTAGGCTCTGTCATTTGCCTTGGTTTTAAGCAGTGAGAGCTAAAGATACTGAGTTGCTGTAGCCGCCTATAAAACACATCTGAGAACCAATCGATAAGATTTGCACTTGCAAAGCAATAGATTTGCAACTACCCGGGAGACCAAGGCTGCAGAGGACTGCTTACCAATTGTGTTCCAAATACGCTTTATATCCATAAAGCCTTTGCAGCTGGTGTTTAGGACTTAAACCATGTGAATACTAAAGTAAAATACATCAATGGAAGTTATACAGTAGATGCTCTGGATGTGAATCACAGAGAAACAGCTGGAATTATCCACCAAAGTGTCCCAGTAGATTTGAAAGAAGATACATCATGCAGTCAATCTGTTGTAGCTTTCCTTTTGTTAGTTTTACATTCCTTATATATTGCTGTTCAATTATCAAATATTTCTAGAGTTATAAATATGCTATCAGCGTTTTTTAAACATATATGGGAATGGAAACCACAGGTTCCAATGACGCCCAGGGGCGTTTGCACTTGTGATGACCGCAATTTTGTGCACTCGTCACCACCGCTTGCCCTCAGATTGCCTTTACTATGCAGTTCCACTGGTGTTTAACACAATACCAGTGGTTAACCACCAGCCTTATTATTATAATTACCCTTTAAATGTCGATAAGACTACTAGTCAGTAACACACACACAGTCAAATATATTTTAAATACTGTTATTTAAACTGTGTTATCCCAAATGAACGCTGCCTCCAATACTAAGTTAAGTGACTTTCTATCGGAACTTAAAGGCACAACAAACCTAAGTACAAGGTGAGGAAATATTAAAAAGCATCATGGAATGTCCACAAATATATGTAATAGTTCCCTTACAGTACCACAATAAGATTCACTGTGTATCTACCAGAAGTCAGCAGATTCTAAAGAATATTTACACTTAAAACCAAATATCACAAATTATGCCCTTTCCCAATTTTACTTGCCTGGCATCTGACATTCACAAGGTTTGGGTCTCCTATTGACCTGCCACATGAATACAGAAACCCACGTTGGTAAACTTTTGGGGTGGGGCATGAATTTCCCGTTTTTGGTGTAATTATTCTTTAAATATTCTATGGCAACCCCTTACTTACATAAGGTGGAAGAAGAAAAACTGCTCTAAATCAGGTAGAAAATAAAGCCCCGACCCTCTCCCCAGGTGCCCATTCAACATGCCCCACCTTAATACTGAATTTCCCATTTAATGCCTGTGGATTGCAGCACTAAGGCTAGCAAAGACCATAGCAAACTATGCCATTTACTATTTATGTCTTTTAACACTTTTTAACATTTATTAACAATTGAACAATAGAAAATAAAGATATTAGCTATTTTATTAATCTCTTTTAAAAAGCTTTACCTCCAGGTCTGTTTGCTGCTGCCAGGAATCTCATGCTGACAGTCTGTTTACCTGCTCTTATAGAACAGACTCTGATATAGGATCTCAAACAAAAGCCGTCAATGTTGTTATTGTTGTATAATTCATTGACTTGTCTTATTGTCAGCTCTGCACCCAGTTACTCCCCATTTTCCTGTGGATATCTGTGCTAAGCACGGTATTCATGCAGCATACAATACAAAGCTGAATTGCTAACTAGGGAAGGTGAATCCTCTGACACTCGGCCCCCTTGTGACATTTTCACATGGTTCTTAATATCTCTGGAACAAAATATCCTTTTACAAAGTGCACTAGGTATACTGTAATTACTCTGGTGGTGAACAGCAACCTTTCAGTATGGCTGGGGGGCTTCCCCCTGTACTGTATACTAAACAAGTGGGTTTTCATTTTATTCTCAACTAGCAAGTACTTCTGAAGAGTGCAGGACAGGCAAATTAATGTAAATAGGCTGCCCCGATAAAATGTACTGTATCACTGAACAGAAGTAACTGCTTCACAGTAAGTAGTCTGATGCATTTATTTTATTTCCAGTAAAGTATATTTATAGTATGAACGAGGCCCTTTGTCCTACTGAGCATTACTATCAGTGTTTATCACTTATATGTTTTATTGTGTGATAGATAGATAGATAGATAGATAGATAGATAGATAGATAGATAAATAGAGATATAGATAGAGAGATATAGATAGAGAGATATAGATAGAGAGATATAGATAGAGAGATATAGATAGATAGAGCGATAGATAGATAGATAGAGCAATAGATAGATAGATAGAGCGATAGATAGATAGAGCAATAGATAGATAGATAGATAGATAGAGCGATAGATAGATAGATAGAGCGATAGAGCGATAGATAGATAGAGCGATAGATAGAGCGACAGATAGAGCGATAGAGCGATAGATAGAGCGATAGATATATAGATAGATAGAGCGATAGATAGATAGATAGAGCGATAGATAGATAGAGCGATAGATAGATAGAGCGATAGAGCGATAGATATATAGATAGATAGAGCGATAGATGGATAGAGAGATATAGATAGATAGAGAGATAGATAGAGAGATATAGATAGATAGAGAGATAGATAGAGAGATATAGATAGAGAGATAAATAGAGAGATATAGATAAATAGAGAGATATAGATAGATAGAGAGATATAGATAGAGAGATAGAGAGATATAGATAAAGAGATAAATAGAGAGATATAGATAAATAGATAGAGATATAGATAGACAGACATAGATAGATAGATAGATAGAGAGATAGAGAGATATAGAGAGATATAGAGATAGAGAAGATATAGATATAGAGAGATAGAGAGATATAGATAGAGAGATATAGATAGATAGAGCGATAACTAGAGAGATATAGGGGTATATTTAAGAAAGCACGGTAGTGCACTATCGTGCACTTACCGTGTAAATTAGGCCACAATGTGCTCTCCGCAAATTTATTAAAGGTGCATCGCAGCAGATATCATTGATATCTGCTGCTTTGCACTCCTGATCGTTTTTGCGAGCAGTCACCATTCAACAGAATGGTGACTGCTCCTGGCCGCAATCTAACAAGTCCCAAAAAAAATGTTTTTTTCGGGAACTTGTTGTGTTAATGTACGCCAGCTGAGGCTGGCGTACATCTTTCAAAATGCTGGTAAAACTTCTGTTCTTCGGTATGTCCAGCTCTGCTCCGGAGAGCAGGAGCCAACGCGACCGAAGAGCCAGTGGGGAGTATGGGTTTTTTATCACAGAAACAGCAGTTTTTCGGAACTGCTGTTTCTGTGATCCATTTTTCATAAATTTGAGAAATACATCAATCCTTATCCGTGCGATAAGGATTAATAAGTATTTCTCGTTTTGCCCGATAAATGATAAATGTGCCCCATAGATAGATAGAGAGATAAATAGAGAGATATAGATAGATAGAGAGAGAGATAAATAGAGGGATAGAGATAGATAGATAGATAGATAGAGAGAGAGAGAGAGAGCTATAGATAGAGAGATATAGATAGAGAGATATAGATAGAGAGATATAGATAGAGAGATATAGATAGAGAGATATAGATAGATATAGATAAAGAGATAAATAGAGAGATATAGATAAATAGATAGATAGCGATATATAGATAGACAGACAGACAGATATAGATAGATATAAATTATATTTGTTATGTTATAGTATACAATGAAATGCAATACATCAGTTTAACCGGATTGTTGGTTATAACGTGCATTGACCAGGGTTAGAGGCTCTCTTTGTTACCCTTCTTTACCTAATGGTCGTCCATGAGTCCCCAGTTTTGAAGTGGGCGGGGATAGACCTGTAACCAATCAGATCATCAGTGTATGCAACGCAGCACATAGTATTTCAGCAGATGAGTTTGCCAATTTATTGGCAGGTAGTGATCTGTCCTTGTGTTTATTGAGGACAGGAGCACTGTCATGGTGGAGAGGAATGGAGACAAACAGGAAATCGCAGACTGAGGGGTCTTTTTATTATAGGGGGGAAATATCTATATCCGGCGATAATGATTGTACATCAAAGGGTCACCACCAGTAACAGTTTTCACCTGCAGTAGCCCCCAGGGAAGACTTTTAACCAGAGGCGGAACTAGTGGGCTATAGGTCCCAGTGACGGGGAAGCGGAGTGGAGGGAACCGGGGCCCACAGCTCGCTAGGTTTGACCCTCTGCATCTGCCGTGCAGCGGACCCCATTATTCATGGGCCCTGGTGCACAACTGGTACCAGATATATAGTGTAATTTCGCTTATCTGAGAAAATACCCCTCTGCGAACTCCAGATCCTTCTTATGCAGATTAGGGTATTCCAAACTAAAACTCAGATAGAAAGTAACAAACAATAGTGTAGTGCGTTTTTAGCAAAAGTAAAACATCATTTAATTCATAAAATTGTATCCATAAACAGCAAATCAATGCCCGTACATTGAATAAAATCAAATCAAGCTTATCTGTGCACTGTGATCGTCCACTGTCCAGTAAAGATCTCGCCATCCACTAGTGATCCTGGCTCCTTTACACCAGTATAAAGACAGGAGATAGTAATTCCTCAGCCCTCTAAAACAGGTGACAATGCGTCCTCAGCCGACAGATCAGATCAAGTGCACCTCAAAAGATCCCTGACGCGTTTCGTCTGTTAGGCTTTATCAAAAGGATGAAATATACAGAGAATAATAATGGAGGGGGGAACGAAATCTGCACAAAAAGTAAATATATTTGGGCATGTTCTTTATAATCTTACAAGAGTCTGCATCCTATTTCCGGTTGTTGCACATTTGACGCTTCTGTATCGTACGTGTCTAAGAGAAAAGTGTCTTATAAACAAGGTTTACATTTATTCAGTAGCACCCAGCCGAATACGTTTCAGATAAAGTAATGTGGCAAAAATAATAAAAACTGAAATGACTGAAAAAAAATCAAAACCGCTGTTGTGTAATAAACTACAAGGATAACCAGGCACAAAAGTCTTATAAACGGCATATTCTTATTTCTGCTCTATTGCCTCCCATGATGAAGTATTATATATTTACACTTCCAAAAGAAAACAAATGTGTTTCTCTCCCCCACATCATCCTCTGTGCTGCAAAGCAAAACCAATTAGTTTCAAGTGCACAACGTGTTTTGGGAACTGATTTAGTTTGCAAAACTGTTACCACCCCGATGATAGGGAACGTTAAAAAAAAAATCATCTCTGGAGGGTTGCTCAAGATGTGTACGCAATCGAGATTGGAGACCAGACAATTGTGCAGCTTCACGTAAACACAGCCAGCGCATGGTGTGGAGTTCTTTCCTGTAACTTAGTCACCGCCTGTGATTTACTGCATCCGTTTAATATCGTGGTACTTATGAGTTATAATTTTTTTCATGCTACATTTACTTTTAGTACTCCAATTAACTTCTTGCCCTATCAGAGCTAGGCGATGGTTGTTTCATTGGCCGTAGGCACTTTTTAAAGTATCTTCCAAGAGTATATATCGCTGTGGTGTAATAACAATTCTAAATGAGCCTCAGAAAATAAATCAGATAGGTTTCCGGTGCATCACAAATAAATATGAAAGAAAAATATAGCACTCGCTGGGTGCTTAAGATATAACCACAAAGCAGTAACTCATCCAACAAAATGTTTCTGCTCTACAGAGACTACAGAATATTTACCTTCCTTAAAAACCCTGCGCCGCTGGGCGATAAAGCCTCAGGACGACTTGGAAAATAAGTGTTGATTTCATTCCTTCTACTCGGGAGCGTAACAAATCAAATGCATGTGTGATTACTGTATCACCGCAGCTGACCATAAATAGTGGCATAGGTCTAGAGCTCCTATTTGTGCTATGACGGTTAATAAATATCTTATACTCATTACAGTGAATGGCCTTCAGACTATATAATGTATATATATATATATATATATATATATATATATATATATATATGAACACATTACATGGTTAGACTGATGATCCTGTGACCATAGCTCTACGATGTTGTCTTCAATCATGATCCAGGATTGGTGCTATATTAAGATTATATGTAGACTATTTACGAGTTGGCTTAATTTTGTCTTAAATGGGTGGTAAAACATATTTGCACATTAAAAAATAAGACAGGACACATAGGATTGAGGGAAAAGGATTAATTATTTAGCTGTCCACTATGGCAGGTCAATTTAGGGTTCATGTTAATAATTATAAGTAATAATAATAATAATAATTATGTATTGACACATTTGCCTGCGAAATGCACTTTCTTATGTGAAGCATGGAAATCAAGTGTATCTATTAATTTCCCCATGGTATTACTGCAGCTATGTTTAATAATAAAGATGAATTCTTTATTTTGCCCTTGGTACACAAAAAAAAACACTTTTATACAGTCAGAGACTTAAAGGCTGAGATGTGTGACAATAGTGAATGATGGCCTATCAGGCTTACAGTGACATCATTGGTTACCAAGGGCGGGCTGGGCTGGGGGGCAGGGGGCCAACTGCACCCCTCGAGGCCGGTCCCATAGTCCTTGGGCTGGGTCACTGGGCTACCTACATTGTTTTTCCTTTAAAATGTTCCTAATAGGCTGCTGATTCGAGTCTATCCCACCCCCTCGGGACTAAAATATGCCAGTCAGCCCCTGTTGGTTACCCGCAGGGATTGTCTTCACCAGTCTTTAAAGTCTTATTGTGTAGTAGACCACAAACAAAGGTATGGTACAATAGAATACTGGTAAGACTAATACCATTTATTTCAGAACTATTCTGTCCCACAATGAACTCATTTCCCTGGGTTACCTAGTGCTGCAGAGCGGATAAGCAGAGGCCTGACCGACGGCCCCAGCACTTGACAGCCCCAGCACTTGACAGCTGGTGCTATGAGCGCATATCTGCATTTATGTGCACAGCAAAGGAGCTATTTGCAGCGACTGTCTATGGAACCTCAAGATAATCAGTACACACTTGGAAGTTCCAATTGAAGTCCAAAGCCATTGATGCTCAGGGCTGCCAAGAGAAATATAGGGCCCCAGTTCAGCAATTTCTTGTGGCCCCTTCCATAGCCTCCAATGTGGGCAAAGCTACACCAGGTTGGTAACTCTTCCCACTACACAGACGGGCCAGGGCTTCGGTACTTTGTATCTGCCCCCCCATCCCCTCCCCAACACACACACTCAACACCACTGTCGACCCCAGCCAGGTCTCTGTTTACTGGGCCCACTGCTGAATGGGGTTTGTTCAATGTTGGCCAAGAGGATGTGCAGTGTTAGGCAAGAGCTACTAGGAGGCCCAGGAATCCTTAAATCCTCTGTTATACATTTACACAACTGTGACTGCACTGACAGATACAGACACTAGACACCATCAAATAAAGCATGCAACAGCCAATATATGTCTTTGTCAATGCCATAACTTTTTCTTTGATACAAGTCCAAGTTGTATTCTTCTGTCATTTGCAATCTGCAGAAATATTTACGAACGTATATAAATTAACAAAGTAAAGGCTCAAGGTTTTTGAAAGACACAAAGGGCTAGATTTACTAAGCTGCGGGTTTGAAAAAGTGGGTATTTTGCCTATAACAACCAATCAGATTCTAGCTTTCATTTATTTAGTACATTCTTCAAAATGACAGCTAGAATCTGATTGGTTGCTATAGGCAACATCCACGCTTTTTCAAACCCGCAGCTTAGTAAATCTAGCCCAAAGTGTGATTCCAACGTTTCAGTTTAAATACAAACACTTTCTTCAGGGACTATATATATTAAAATGCAATTCACTGTGAGAAAAATTTGTCTCCTACCTGTATACTTCTAGAAGGTTTGCTGCTATGGGCATATGTTATGTTTTATAACTATATATACACTTTATTTATACATATGTTTTCTCTGCATAGGAGCAGTTAAGAAGAGAGATTTGTGATCGAGTACACGCCTGTGTGAGCTGCGGGATGTATGGTGTTAATGCTAATTGTGATAGGGGTTTTGAGTTCTGACAGACTCCTACATATTAGCATTAATAGTATGCACTTCCTATTACCAGAAGTCACACACAGCTGAGCTGTGGGAGAAACCAGGGTGAGTAACCATTTCGGGAAAGGAGGCCGTTATGGAGCATGTGACTATAATAATAGGATTTACATACCTCTGCTTCTTTTGGACCCAAATATCCCTGCCCCTCTTCCATTCAAATTGTCCCTCTTTTGGTTCTGGTGCATAGAAGTGTGTGTAATATTGTCATTGAAGTATATTATTCTTAGAAGTTTTACACCTTACTTGATATCTTTAACTCTCTGTGTCTCTTTCTTGATACTAGCCCTTCAGTGGTGGTCTCTCCTCTAAGCCCCCTGACCATTGCTAAAAGCAGTGAGGTGTTGCTACATATAAATATTGGGGCTCACTAGTGGTCAGCTCCCATAATCACCTCTGAGTGGAGAAGGATCCAATGCATGGGTAGATATAATATCCAGCTGCTGTTTGTATGACCGCAGCATTATTCCAGCAGGCGTTGGATGTCATTTTACAGCGCACGTTATATTATGGACCACCCCTTCTTAAGTGATCCTTAATTTATAACATATAGGGGCACTGATCTTGTTACCTGAAAAAGAGATCCGGGATTTGCTACAGCTCTCAGCTCTGCAGAACTCAGTTCATTCATGGAACTTCAATAAAGCTTTGTGGAAGCTTATTTAAAAAGCTCTATTGAAGGAATATAGATGGCTTGCAATGTTTGGGAAAAAAAGTACAAAATGCAATAAGCTAGTTCTCCAAAACTTGTAATGGGGTAAGGGTGGAGGTATACAAGCACAGGGAAGGACTAATTAAGAAGGATTTGTCCAAACCTCTATAAGCTTCTGATCACTCAGAGATGATTATGATACCGAATTGAGCAAATGGGCAAATGGGCAGGGGTGTTAAGACCAAGATCCCCCCACCGATTGACTAGGGAAGGGGGAGTGGGGGCTTTAATTATCTAAGACAAAGGGAAATCTTTTTAATGTTTTGTGATGTATATAGGTCTGTATTGCATATAACATATTTGTGTCTGTGTGTGTTTGCGGCTGTGAAATGTATTTTCTATAAAAAAAAATATAATGTTCCCCTAGTTGCCCATTTAAATTGTTAGAAATAAACTTGTAAGACTAAACCTTGTGAAAGACATCTGCATGACATTTTATGTAGAACAAAAAAAAAATTCTCCCATCTTTATGTGTATACAGGTGCTGATGTTTTGTTGAGTTGTAAAGATAGATCCTGTTACACAGAAACATAAAATTGACGGCAGATAAGAACCACTTGGCCAATCTAGTCTGCCCGTTATTTAACCTATGGTAACCGCCAACTCTATTTAATACTTATTTCTTTTTAAGCACATCCTTATGTCTGTCCCAAGCATGTTTAAATGGTTGTATTAGCCTCTACCACCGCTGATGGGAGGCTATCCCACGGCTAAGATTAGAGAGATTGCAATCAGGTCCAGATTTGATAGCCACCGGTCTCAGATAGACATTAGCATGTCAACTGGGCTTGTTTTAACATGTATCAAATGTTAGTATTCCTGTATTTACGTGCAGGTTTTCCACAAGCCATAAGTTGTACACCTAGAACCAGCTCTGCTCAATAATTTAAAAACAAAAAATATGGAATCCTAGTGCCGGCTCAGAGTCTACTTAATCAAAAAGCTCCTTGTGCCAAAAACATGTAGCTGCCAATTAGGGCTGAAGGCAATTCCAATAATTCATGTATTAATAATTCCTAAGTAGAGGTCCTGCTGCCTCTCCATTCGCTATTGGAAAAATATCCAAAGTAACAGAAAAAAAAAATGACAGATCAAAATTAATTTGCCATTATCAGTGCGGAGGCCTTTTAAATATTTTAAGGCGTTCGTATGCTTAGAGCCAAGCTAAGAGTCTCTAGCTCCCCATCTGACAGGCCTTGACTGTCGCCCCTGTATACAGTACATTTTAAATAATGCTTATGTCCTCTTTTAGATATTGAGATCTGGCTCTACCAGATTGACATTGCTGTTCCTGCCGGCAATACCATGTTTCACCACTGTGCTGTGTTACGGTGCTGTTGTGCAGCCTGCTGTAAAACGTGTTGCTTTATGTTTATTCTTCAGTTTAGTAATAAATGTTTTACAGCATGCACAGCATAGCTCCTGGTCTCCACGTTCTGCTTGTATGAATGAGCACATATACAGACACTACATCCTTCATATAGGGCTATAAAACACTTTGGGATAGATTTACTAAGCTGCGGGTTTGAAAAAGTGGATATGTTGTCTATAGCAACCAATCAGATTCTAGCTGTCATTTTGTAGAAGGAACTAAATAAATGACAGCTAGAATCTGATTGGTTGCTATAGGCAACATCCCCACTTTTTCAAACCCGCAGCTTAGTAAATCTAGCCCTTTGGCTTACCAAAGGCTCTAGATTCAATGCCACAGCTACACACTAACAAGATCCCAAAATATATATGTTTGTCCCTTGCAATTGTCCTGTTTTTCAATGTTACCCAACATCACAATAAAATATAAAATGCACCCTACAAATTAAATGCAATTCCTAAGCATTGTATTTCATGGAAAATGCCTTCAAAACCATGACACTCCAGGGCTCATAGATAAGGCCAAATTAGACAGTGATTCTGCTGTTCATCTTACAGACAGAGCGGCATGACCTCTGTGTGTGTCTCGGTCAAGAGGTCTTGTCACTGACAGATAATGACCTCCAACCTTTAGAACGGCCACTGCTCAGAAAATCTGGACAGAAAAAGTTAAATGTGACAAGTTTTTCTTTTTAATAAGCCGATCTGTCACAAGGTGAAAAATAAAAGTTTAAAAAGAAAATGATAATACTAGTTACATGTATAAGTAATCATTTAATTTGGTAGGTTCTACATTCAGCTCATCTATGAGTTGGGAGTGATACTGTGATGAAGGCTGTACAGTTATGGCTAATTACAGCATTATAATAATGCTCAATACTGTGCTGATTAATACAATCAGCAATTACAGAAATGATAAAGTCCTTCTCGTCTAACCTTACATGCTAATTAGAGACAGGCACTAAATTCCAGAGTGGTATTGCAAGTTCGGGAAAGGTCATCTCCAAAGATCGCTAGGCTTTCTAGGAAAATAGAATTTAAATGTGGTACGAAAATAGATATAATTTTATATTACTAATGTTAGAGTCATATTTTGCAGAGTCCAGTGAAATGGAGGGGGGCATTTTCCAAATGCTCGGTTTCAGAAAAAAAAACCACTTGCTGCAATAATAATAATAAAAATCGAAAAATACAATGTATATGAATGTAATAAACTATGTTACATAAACAAAATGTGACATAAAAAACCCACATTAATATTAATCTCCTTTAAATAAGTTATTCTTTATCATCTTATTAATAAATAATATAACTTGATACCTTGCAAAGTAATACAGCAAAATGAGTACTAATCTCCCACTTACATCCAACCTAGGGTTGCAGTGATTGCATTTGTGAGCGGGCCCCAGAGTATGAGGGTTATTCGTACAATGGGGCCCGCAGTGCCCCTGATGTGCCAGGAATACTTTCGGCCACCTCCACTGTCCTGCATCTGGCACTGGTCCTCTCTGCTCTCCCTGACCCAGTGTTCAGAGTACTAGCGTTGCAGTGTGTCCACTTCCACCTAGAAACTCCTCCTGTCAATCTTACTGAGATGTAATAATACACTCAAAATGTAATAGCTTGGGGGCATGGCCAGGTAGCTGACCTATTGTAGGGTACGATGTAATATGATATAATTGGGGGTCTTGGTAAGATCTCAAATAAACAGAAAATAAAACAGAGATCAGAAAAACAATTTAGCAGACTGGACCCCTATGTTCGCTCACAGCCTGCACTGAGGGCTAACATAAACCTACCACGCACATTGCCCTGTGTTAATCACAATTAATCAGAGGGTTATTTTTAAACCCTTTAGAAAGGAAACAGATAAGAGCAAGTACAATAAACAGCCTAATACCAACACATAAATTGAATTCTTTAGTTTTTACATAATGTAGTGGGGGAAAGTGATTTAGGGGACAGAGGGACAAGAGAGTGTGGCAGGGGGGAGTAGAGAAAAAAAGAATAATAAAAGGGGGTGAGGCGGGAGAAACAGGTTCATAGCTCACATGGAATCAAACGTCGGACATATCGGAAAACAAATATACAGTGAACCATAATAGACACAAAAAGAACCAATCACCCAGCATAGTCCAGAGGGACATGATGCCCCACTCGAAGGACTCGGAGGCGGCTTGTGACCTAGGCTGTGAAAGCGATGATAGCTCACAAAGTGAGGGATGGGGTAGGTAAGCAGCGGGTGCTTTTATTAGAGCACCAGGGAGCCCAAACAAGGACAAACTTTTGTGACTTGTCGTGGAGATATAAGTGATACCCTCCATGCTCGCGATATGCCAGACATAGTTCTTAAGAGCCAATATGGTAGGAGGGTCAAGATTTTTTCAGTGGTTAGCTATTAGGGATTTGAAAGCAACAGGGATATGGGAAATCAATTTATTTGAAGGGTCGCTCTCATCAGGCAGAGGGCGAGAGAGAAGGAAAGTCCAGGGGTCCTTAGACACAGGACACTCGGAAACAGGGTTAACAATATAAAGGACCATATTCCAGAAGGGGAATATAAGAGGACAAGTCCATCAGAAATGAAGAAGCATACCTCTCTGACCACAGATTTTGCCAGCAGCTCAGAGTGGACATAGGGTACATCTTTGAGAGGTTATCAGGCATGTAATACCACCTATTATACAGCTATAAGCCATTTCATTCATTTACGTGGAGCTAGAGCAAGTGGCAATCCCTTCTCTAACCTCTCCCCAGCAGGATCCATCTGGAGGAGGGCCCAGGTCCCTCTCCCAATCCCGCTCATGGTGGCCCTGAGAGCCAAAGGTCATCTCAATCAACCAGTGAACGGGGATTACAAACATAGCCTTTCAGAAAAAGGTAAGACCATGGAGAGTATCGATCAGGGGGAGGAACGTAAGAAAATACTGAACCTGAAAAAATTCAAAGAAGAGGGGGCAGTAGGGATCATATTTTTGTTGTATATCTGACACAGAGGCCCAGGTATTTTTAATAGGGAGGTCATGAATCACCCCTGATCTCAGCTTGGAACGACTTTTTGAAAGGGGGCGAGGAGCTTCGGGGGGATGGGGGGGGGAAGGGATGGAGAAGACAGTTTATATCTGTACATGATGCAAGAGTCCCAGAGAGATAGGGAAAATTTAAAGGAGGGGAGGGAATTAGCCATAGGCAGCTGGTTGGCACTGGAAAGGCACCAGATTGAAGCCAAAAAATGGACTCCAGTATAATGTGTTTCCAAGTCCATCCAAGCAATAGTATGGCACAGGGCACGAGTATCTGTCAATTGACTCAGGTGGAAAGCAATATAATAAAACTTAACATCTGGGAAATCACAATCTCCCCGGATACTGGGTTCTTAAGAACAGTTGTGGAGATCCTGGGAGGTTTACAATGTCAAGCAAACTGCAAAAAAGAGGATTGGAGTGCCTTATATAAGAATTCAGGAACCTTACAGGGAGGGTCTAGAAGAAATAGAGAAGTATAGGAATCAGGTTCATCTTAATAGCAATGATACTCCCCAGCATGAGATAATATACCCCTTCCAAACCGTGAGATCCCGTTAGATTCCAGCAAGGAGCCGAGGGAAATTCTCGTGATATAACTGGTCATAGTGAGAGGTAGTGTATATCCCAAGGTATTTGATCTTATGCTTCTCACACTTAAAAGAAAAAGATGGCCTCAGACTTAGAGGGACCCATATTCATCCATATGTTGGTATCCATGCTCAGCGTCAGTCTGTCTAACTATCATAGCCAGAGGTTCAATAATCAGGGTGACGCAGGACAGCCCTGTCTGGCCCCATTAGTGAGGGAAATCGGGCTGGAAAGAGAACTGTTTATTAGAATCCTGGCTAAAGGGGAAGCATACAGGGCAGAAATAAACAGATTTTTTTAAGTTACAGGTCCATTTATTTAATAATACAAATTTGCAACAATCACATAAATTAAGCAATCTGATTAAAACTGTGTGGCAATAGCTTTAATGATATAACAGGTAAAATCAGGTTTCCATTAAACATCAGTGTTTAATCTAGTCATTGATATTTGTCCTTTTTACACTCTGTACACTGTACTCATCCGTCATACAAAAGATGTGAGACATACAGCACATGACCGCTTGTTGAAAAAGAATGTTCAGAAATAACTTATGAATGCATATTGTTATCCTGGTCTATTTACTTGATGTTAATAGATAAAATTATAACGCGCTGATACTATTATAAATATGGCTGCTTGTCAAACTGTGACACCTACCGAAACCACTCTCCTAGCGCTCCCAGTGTAACCTTTTTCTCCTCTACTGTCGAGACATGACTGTTATCATCAATGGATCCCAGAAAACGTGTTTGGCTTGTTAATGATGTCATCCTGCCCAGCAGCTATACCTGACCATTCCCATTGCCTTGCAGGTTTCAGAGAGCAACTCCTCCCAAATATTTGTTGTACAAACTGATTTTTGACCCACATAGGGCTGTAATAACATTAATATGTATCTCCTTATTTACAGTGATACAATGCAGAAATATTTATCTTTGTGACTTTTGCTATTTTTTTGTCATATATTCATAAAAAAAATATTGCTTGCTGTTAACTAAAGTGACCTAAAGTTATTTTTCCTCTGAAAAATGTTAATGCTGTCTATGACTGGGGTTCATATATAAGACAGACCCCAACTTGGCAGCGTTACCACTTTCAGACGGTACATGAGCTGCAGATGGAGAATTACAAATTTGTTATGTGTCAATAAAGTTTTGAAATACAACACAAGTGTCCTGGGGTCATATTTTTGCTACACGAATAACAGAAATACCAGTTCGTATTATATGTCAAGAACAATTAAAGTGTACTGGTCTCTTGTGCACCTCTGAGACTGCCAACCAATATTAAGGAGACTGCATCTTGTTAATTCACTAGAAACCAGTGATCGCACTGAGGCATGAGGCACTATATGCCTCGTGCATTACTAATGTCGCTGGTTTTTAGCAAATTAATAGGCTACATTCTTATGAATAGGATTGAGTAGACAATGTGTCAGTTTTAACAGTTATTACAAGAGAGTCCCTATAGACAAACGCAATTAGATAGTGCATTCGAGCTTACACTTACCTTGAAGGGGTTAACTTGGTTTCAGGCCCGACCAATGAATGGCTGATGGGAGGGTCTTGGATTCTTTATAGGTCCTTTAATTTCCTGGTTTGCCTCATTCTGCTTTGCAAGATCTCACCTACCCAGGCCTGGTGCCGGTTTGATAGTTAGGTCTGTTTTAATCTAATTTTCCCCTCGCCACAGAGCAGGCACAGTTAGTAGGAAGGTACCCGCAGGTCTCTGTCCTCTTCGAAGCAACGGTAACTCTTGGCCCTTCGATGGGGAGGGCCCTTGTCCGGCTCAGTAAAGGAGGGCAGGTGAGTTTAGAGGGGGTGCAGTTACTCTGACATCAGATTAGGGCCGGCCAGGCTTTTAAGGGATATTTCCATTTTAAGTGGATGCACGGCGGTTCGCCATGTTCACGCTTGGTTTTGGGTATCAGTCTGATAGCTGTCCCGCAGTGCTCTTTCTCCGCCACCAAATTTAATTAATAAAACTGTGACCTTCTTTAGCCACTTTATATATGTCTCCATGTCTTTATATTTAGATAAAATAGTTAAGTATGTAAAGGTCTTGTGAAGGGGAAGAAGGACATACACAGTGAACTACTTAAACAGATATTTGCATCAAGCAATTACTGGGACACAAATAAAATGATGTATTCAGTTATCTGTGGTGGTATAACGACAGATATCTGGGGCAGGTGAATATTTCCCCAGGGCGGGATATAGCATTAGGCACTATAGGCCTGTGCCTAGGGCAGACTGAGGAGTGGCACTTTCCTTGCACAGCAAATTTCTCAATGTTTTCCATTTATCAAGAATTAAAAGTAACTAAAGAAGAGTTTTGATGGATCATATTACCGCAGTGAAGGAAGATTTAATTAATGAACATGGTTGGTCTAGGGATAAGAGATATGGAGCAACTATATTCTGCTCTGTGACATAATAAGAGATACTACATATTGTTCTTTGTAAAATAGGTGTGACTAGCGGATCGGCGGGGCATTGGTCGCTAAAGGTTGTTCGCTTAAAGGATGCAGTTGTGTAAAGCCGTCCTGCTTATCACCCACTAATAGCGAGAGGTACAATACATCACATGTGACATATAGTAATACAGTAAGATGGTTCATGGACTGGGCAGCACGGCAGCTTAGTGGTTAGCACTTCTGCCTTACAGCACTGGGGTCATGAGTTCAATTCCTGACCATGGCCTTATCTGTGAGGAGTTTGTATGTTCTCTCCGTGTTTGCGTGGGTTTCCTCCGGGTGCTCTGGTTTCTTCCCACACTCCAAAAACATACTAGTAGGTCAATTGGTTGCTATTAAATTAACCCTTGTCTGTCTGTATGTGTGTGTATTAGGGAATTTAGACTGTAAGCTCCAATGGGGCAGTGACTGATGCGATTGAGTTCTCTGTACAGCGCTGCGGAATAAGTGGCGCTATATAAATAGATGATGATGACTGTGGTCCGCAGTGGTCATAGCATTTGGACCTACATTATGACTTGGTAGTAACCAGGCAATTCTGACATTTCAGTATTTTTGAGCTGTATTGGGATAAAAGGACCTATAAGACAATATTGATATATCTAAGTAGAGAGAAAGCCGTACACCTCAACCATTACCAAAAACTAAATCTACAACAGGAACATTGGAATCTCACCTAGGTGTCTATTAACGGCCGTGTATGCCCCCGGTTAATTATCAATGGTTGATATTTCGTGGGCGTTTATTAAAAAGATCCCGGGACA
Source organism: Mixophyes fleayi (assembly GCF_038048845.1). Classification (NCBI taxonomy): domain Eukaryota; kingdom Metazoa; phylum Chordata; class Amphibia; order Anura; family Limnodynastidae; genus Mixophyes; species Mixophyes fleayi. The sequence continues at coordinate 351,049,538 of NC_134403.1, forward strand.
ACGCATCCCATAGGAGGCTGTCACAGTGATGACTTTCCTCGTCTCTCAACTCGAGAGGGTAAATGTATCAAGCTGAGAGTTTTCCGGTGGGTTTGAAAAGTGGAGATGTTGCCTATAGCAACCAATCAGATTCTAGCTGTCATTTTGTAGAATGTACTAAATAAATGATAGGTAGAATCTGATTGGTTTTTCAAACCCGCCGGAAAACTCTCATCTTGATACATTTACCCACGGGAGTCTGGACAGCGTATACATGACCTTAGGTTATGATTATGATAGTAATGCTTAGATTATGTTTGTAAATACAGATAACGGTATTTGGGTGGAACATACACAACCTTCCTCAACACTCAACCACTCAGGATCTGGCTGTGATATTTAATCTATTACTTAATTTTTAACACACTTGTTTAAAAAAACTACAAATTTCTAAATTTCTTTGTTATTTTTTTAAACTTAAATCTAAGAAACGACAATACGAAAGTCTCAATATCACATGTTAAATCTACCCTTTTTCATTTAGAGACAATAGAAGACAATAGAAGACAGTCATGAAAACTGCGGCACAATAAAACTGTATTGTAAGCGATAATAACCAATCAGGTCTATGCTTTTACTTTATAAATACTAGAAAAATGAGAGTTAGAATCTGATTGGTTGTACCTTCCTCTTGTTCCGCAGTGTTCAGAGTGTGCCGCAGAGTCTGTTTCCCAGAAGTAAACAAAGTCTTTAGTACATTGAAGAGAAATATTGTCTGACACAAAGACTGAAGTCCTCAGGCTCAGATTAAAGTAACTCTCTTCCTTTCTTCATGTCAATAACAAAGGCTAGAAGCAAATAAGTGTCTATTATAGGTGAATGCATATCACTTCTCCACAGTGGAAGGGAAATCGTTCTTTATTTTATTCCAACGAGACATAAAATCTCTGGAAGTCCTTTAAATCACCTTTAATAGATCAATCCTTTAAGAGACCCTACAGCTCCCCTAGTTGAGAACCATTGATTTGCATCAATATTCAACATTTATTTTGGGTTTCAAGTGAAAGAAAATTCAAATATAAATTCAGGCTTGCAAGCAATATTATGGAAGTTTTAAAATATATTGGTCACCTACACACAGTGGAGGCAGCCATTTTGTGAGACATGTTCATGAGAACACAGCCAATCAAATCATTAAGTGCTTGTCACGAGCCACAGCTCCGCTACTGCCCGCTGCAGCTCGCTCCTGCACCTTTGGCATCCCGCCTGTCACCATGCTGACCGGGACGTTACTTCTGCCCACACGTTACGGCTGTCACCAGGGCAACAGCTGGGACGCTTCTATCATTCACCGCCGCTGCCCGGCTAATCTGACAGCTGGGCGCGTGCACAATGGGGGTCAATTCATTAACAGCCTGCTGGGCTGATTTGTTCATGTGTGGGTTCTTTGTTTTGATTGGGTCATTTGTGTATAATAAACAGGGAGGACTTAGCATCTACTGTTATTGGATTACCCGTGTATGACCCTTGGCTTTGTTTTTCTGGACCTTGATTCTTTGTCTGTTGCCCTGACCTTTGCTATGTTTCTGGACTTTCCTTGTTTGCTGCCAGCCCTGACAACTTTTCTGTTCCTGACCACGGTACCTGCTTCGGACCCGGGCCTGTTTCCTGACTACGCTTCTTCCATCTCCCGCTACTCAGCGCTACGGTACGTTTCATAAACTTGTACTACTCTGAGTGTAAGACCGGGGGGCATCCGAGTACCCGTGAGCGCGTCAAGCTCTACGGGAAAGGCGGCTGCTATAGGTGAAGACCGCTTCTGCTATAGTTCTACAAGTTTATGATCATACTGATAGCCGTATTAGTGCCTCACTGATGTCATCGCATCCTAGTGAGTGGATTGGATGTATCCACAAGAATATGTTTCAGTCCACAAAATAGCTGCCTTCAATGTGTTCGTGATGGGTGCACCTTATATGCTACTTTTTTAGCTTTTCTTTTTTTTTTCTTTTTATTTGCTGAAATGGCAATAGATATGACTGTACTAAATGCCTTCAAGCCAGATGTAAAAAAAAAAAGTGGTCAAAATAGTAGAGGCTACAAAGTTTTTAATGCAGATTAAAGACCACAAAATATAAAAACAAACCATGTACATGCGTAATATTTACTTTACAAAACAAAACGTTTGAATAAATGAATGAGCTGCCTATTGTGCACATAAGAAGTCTCAATAACAATGCAAACACCAATAAATGCTTTCAATAAAAAGAATGTATCTGATATTAGTTTCATGAAGGCTGTAAAATAAAAGTGTCTAGTGAGGAAGATATTGAAGGACATTGTATCCCCCATCTCTAGTTTTCTCATCTTCACTAGCGCAGCAGTTTCCAAGATTAAAGGATCAATATATTATTGCAGACTAAACCAAGGGCTCCTGTTACTAAGAAACAGTAATTAGCCACACAGTGCATTAAAAATTACTTGGATTAGAAGATAGTTAAGAAGTGTAATGAATGTATTTTGCTGTAATTAGAGGCGGGTGAGTAATGGACTCACGCCGGGTGTGATAGCAGGGCACGGCACCAGAACTCTCTATAATGTGAGTGACGGCTGATTTGAACAAATGTCCCATAAGGAGATAAATGGATGTTCTAAAGCAGGCTTAGGCAACCTGCAGCTCTCCAGTTGTGGAACTACAAGTCACAGCACAGAGTGCTGAAGCGTGTACTTTCACAACTGCTAGAGAGTCACGAGAGGTCTAGGCATGTTCTATGTAATATCAGCCCTTATATTATAGATATAAAGGCTGTACGGATGTGTCTAGAGCTGGATTAAGGCTTTGGGGCCCCTGTGGTCTAAAATTAAGAGCATATAATTTACTTATTACATTTTTATGGGGAAGTATTTGTTGGTGAAACCTGGCGCATCTTACCGCAGACAGGGTTATCTCTGGTGAAAGCTGGCGCATCTTACTGCAGACAGGGTTATCTCTGGTGAAAGCTGGCGCATCTTACCGCAGACAGGGTTATCTCTGGTGAAAGCTGGCGCATCTTACCGCAGACAGGGTTATATCTGGTGAAAGCTGGCGCATCTTACCGCAGACAGGGTTATCTCTGGTGAAAGCTGGCACATCTTACCACAGACAGGGTTATCTCTGGTGGAATCTGGCGCATCTTACCGCAGACAGGGTTGTCTCTGGTGAAAGCTGGCGCATCTTACCGCAGACAGGGTTGTCTCTGGTGAAAACTGGCGCATCTTACCACAGACAGGGTTATCTCTAGTGAAAACTGGCGCATTTTACCGCAGACAGGGTTGTCTCTGGTGAAAGCTGGCGCATCTTACCGCAGACAGGGTTGCCTCTGGTGAAAGCTGGCGCATCTTACCGCAGACAGGGTTGTCTCTGGTGAAAACTGGCACATCTTACCACAGACAGGGTTATCTCTGGTAAAAGCTGGCGCATCTTACCGCAGACAGGCTTATCTCTGGTGAAAGCTGACACATCTTGCTGCAGACAGGGTTGTCTCTGGTGAAAGCTGGCGCATCTTACCGCAGACAGGGTTATCTCTGGTAAAAGCTGGCACATCTTACTGCAGACAGGGTTATCTCTGGTGGAATCTGGCGCATCTTACCGCAGACAGGGTTGTCTCTGGTGAAAGCTGGCGCATCTTACCGCAGACAGGGTTGTCTCTGGTGAAAACTGGCGCATCTTACCACAGACAGGGTTATCTCTAGTGAAAACTGGCGCATCTTACCGCAGACAGGGTTGTCTCTGGTGAAAGCTGGCGCATCTTACCGCAGACAGGGTTGCCTCTGGTGAAAGCTGGCGCATCTTACCGCAGACAGGGTTGTCTCTGGTGAAAGCTGGCACATCTTACCACAGACAGGGTTATCTCTGGTAAAAGCTGGCGCATCTTACCGCAGACAGGCTTATCTCTGGTGAAAGCTGACACATCTTGCTGCAGACAGGGTTGTCTCTGGTGAAAGCTGGCGAATCTTACCGCAGACAGGGTTATCTCTGGTAAAAGCTGGCGCATCTTACCGCAGACAGGGTTATCTCTGGTAAAAGCTGGCACATCTTACTGCAGACAGGGTTATCTCTGGTTAAAGAAGTGTTATTGCAAGCGATAACTATTTGAAGCGATAAACCGATATCACTGGGAAAAAACGGCTTTTCGCCCTTTGAAAAATATGTCTCTTAGTGTATGCAAAATCTTTAAGGCGAATTCCCTGACCGGCAGTGTTTATAAAACCCAACGGGGTTTGGAGCTTGATGAATAGGAACTATAATGTATTAAAACTTTACTATTCAGTCACTCTGCAAAAAAATTAAAATCAGTAGATTGTGCTTATCTGGTATCCTCAGGTTCAGTTATATGGTGTTGGACATGGTTGTGCACAGGGGAAAACTGGGTGCTGGGGAGATTGATGTGATAAGAGTGGCAAAGGGAGACAGACACACAAAGGGGGAGAAAGAAATTACAGACACCCACAAAGCAGAGACAAAGACACAGATATATGGAGACAGACCGGTAGTAGTCACCATATCGATGCTGACTACACCGACAAGACTTACCGCAACATCTTGAGTCCGGACGGCTGCTTCTCCAACGAGGATCCATTGACGCTGTTAATGCTGCTCTTAAAGGGGTAATATAACTATGGGGCCATGTACAACCCTTTGTAAAGTATATTGTACATGGCCCTATAGTTACATTACTCCCTTAAGAGCAGCGTTAACAGCGTTGATTATGTCAGAGATGTCATCCGGCAGCGTCCTCTTTCTTCGGGATTGCTTCAAGCCGCTTCACAGAAGAGTCGTGATGGATCCTCGCTGGGGAAGCAGCCGTCCGAACTCGAGATGTCGTGGTAAGTCTTGTCGGTGCAATCAGCACCGTTATTCTGTACCCCACCTGAGACAGACACCCTGGGGAGAGGGAAGGAGATGCAGACAGCGGAACAATAGAGGAAGAGAGTGGTGCTCAGACACTGCGCACCCCCTTGAGGAACGGGAGAGGTGGGAGTACTTTTACACCAACATGAGAATATTTTTATATTTGCCAAATTAAAGTCTGGCCTATCCCTTGTAGCTGTTATGTATGACTGTGTGTATGTGTGCCTCACTGTGTAATCAGAAAGGAGGCGCGTGCTGACTTACGGAGAAGGATCTGCAAAGATGACTCTCCCTAATGCTCGCTCAATACATTTCCACTGCTGTCACCATCCTCAGATGGTATTAGATGAAGACTTCAAGCTCCGAAAAGTTAAGACATATATGGAGCAGCCCCCCCCCCCCCCCCTTCCATAAGATGCTCTTGGTGTGATCACTCTGTCTCTCCCAGAGACCAAAGCAGGTCTGATTTGTGCTGGTGCACAACTTTGACAAATTTCTGATACTTAACTACTCGTGAAATTATGTGTCTTTAGCCTAGGTTTGATCTTGGTTATTTCAGGTAATCTTCTGTATTATATGAGTAATATATGAACACTTGGGGGTACCTGTCTTTAAAAGGTGTGTGCAGGTAACACTAAAAACAGTTAAAAAAGCATATTAAAAAGCAAATTCACTACAGTGACTGACTACTGCAGAGACATCTGTCTGTACCTGGTCACTACCAACAACATCCAGTGAGGCTATAGCAGTGTAAATAGCAAGATCATTGGTCAAAACCATGGAAGCACGTCCAATCAGGATCATCATCATCAGCAATTTACATAGAGCCATTAATTCTGTACAGAGAACTCACACACCAGTCCATGCTCCATTGGAGCTTACAGTCTAAATTTCCTAACACACACACACACACACACACACACACACACAGACAGAGAGAGGATAGGGTAAATTTTGATAGCAGCCAATTAACCTACCTATATTTTTGGAGTGTGGGAGGAAACTAGAGCACCCGGAGGAAACCCACGCAAACACAGGGAGAACATACAAACTACACACAGATAAGGCCATGTTTGGGAATTGAACTCATGTCCCCAGTGCTGTGAGGCAAAAGTGCTAATCACTAAGCCACAGTGCTCTGTCAGAGATACCTCTGTCAGACACCACGGCATGGGCAGGGTCTGTGGTCATCAACTCATCTGGTAGGAAATGGGAGGGGCAAGTAAGCAATGGGATCCAGTGAATCAGAAATAAATGGTGGTATTTGCTAGCAGTAAATTGCAAATTTTGCTGCATTTCAGACCAAATTTGTGTCGGAGAATATTTTGGAGGATTTAAACATCTGTAAAGATTGACACACTCTATATTCTCCGGAAATACTCTGTGGAGCTTTGAAGTTTCTGAAGAGCTCGCTGGCTACAGGTTGTTCTATCCCCAACTTAAAGCTGGGGACTCCAAGACATACAGAAGATGAGGATTTATAAAAAAAGAAAAGAAGATTAACCCAAATTATGCAATACAAATCTCATAGACGTCCCCTATAGTCTGTTTGCCACCAAAAATAAAGCCCTGGTAAACTTGTCTTTACAGCATGGTAGCACAATAGTTAGCAGTGGGAATACAAAATGGCTAACAGTGGGGGTGTGGCTTTGATTCAGACCTAAGTTTCAGGTTTGTTCAGTCTCTCCATATTCACAATGGTTTCCTCAGGAATTGCACTGATGCTTTTCACAGCTACAGATGTTGCTAAAGAAAGTACTTTATTCCCAAGTATTCCAACCCACCGGTCAAATGACAACAGAAGAGGAAGTTATTTAGCGCCCTGTATAACGCATTGCATCTGGATTTCCAGCCCACCTCAAAGTGCATGTCTACACGATTTTAGATTTTTCCTAAAATAATGCTTGATTTAGCCTCATTTATGGTTAAAAATATTCATGAGAGTGAAGGGTTCGTCTTTGTTACTATGAGCCGCGATGGCCCTGGCTGTCATTACAACAGCTGAGATGTCATTTCCTTCTGCTTCACCCTGGCCATCACCGTGGCGACGGTCGGGACACTGTTTATCAGCACCGCATCCTGGCATCTGGGGGCAGCCGGTCCCCCGTGCACATTAGTACTTAACATATCAGCATCCTGGGGTAATTAGGGAGTACTGCCCCAATTACTTAAGCAGCCCCTGGGGCTTATTTTTATGCTATTTCCTCCTGTCCCCTGATTGGCTACCCTATCAATTTAAGGCAGGGAGGGCTTAGCCTCCCTGTCGGTTATAGAATTCATTCCCTGTGGATTGCTAATCTGCTTGTATTGTCTGCTGACTCCTGATTTTCTGTTACTGACCGTTGGCTTGTTCTGGACCGTGATTGTATGCTGATTGCCCTGACCTCTGGCTTGTTATTTGGATATCCCTGTTCATTGGCAGCCCTGACCTATTTACCTGTCCCTGACAATTCTGTCTGCGACGGACCCCTGACCTCGGCTTGCTTTGACCACCCACTCCGTTCTTGCTACCGCCTCCTACCTTCCAGCTGCGGTATGGCACTTAAGCTTGCACTTCGCAAAAGTTAAGTCCTGGGGGCATCCAAGTGCCTGTGAATAACAACAAGCTCTACAGGAAAGGCGGCTGCTATAGTTGAACACCTCCGTCATTGTTCTGCAAGCTTGTGTCAATAACTACTAGTCGTAACAGTTACATGTGTCAACTTTGAACTTTTTATTAGACGGGATTCAATAGCCCTAAAAATATGCCTTCTTAACCTTCTTATCTCGGTTTAATAAATTGGCTCTGCAAAAGAACATTTTGTTTTTGTACTACTCCAGAATACGAGATGCATTGGTGCTCCTACTCAGTGCATTGGTAAGAACGCTCTGACCAACTCCTCCCCTCTGCAAACTTCTGCTCCTTATGCTGCCATCGTGCTCTGTAAACTCATGTATCTCTGTGGAAATCTAGGCAATTCTACCCGAATCAGGACAAATTGCGCAGAAAACTGTTTCCTAAATTGACTTCCAGTGTGTTTCCAAATTTTAACAAGCAATTTCAGGCACAAGTCAAATTTAAAATATCTGGACATATTCTAGTACGTTGTAGTTCCCAGCATAATGTATTTTTTGGGTTTTTGAGTGGAGTTACGTCTTAATAACTCTAGTTACTCATCTTCTCTCACAAGCCGAGTTCATGATATCCCCATCCAAAACTGATGGCCATTCCATCTTTTTCACCAGTGTTTTATTGTTGTTTTATTTATAGTCTTCAATATAAAAAAAACGTGATCATTTGCAGTCATTAGATTTGATTACTGAACAAATCTGAGCATTCAGTTTGGTCTTCCTGTGTGTGTTTAAATTATTCACATATTTGATCTCTCAGTCATCAGATTAACTGATAGCGACACATTCCATCCGGCATCTGAATACTATTATCTGTAAAAATGGCCTTCAGTTGCATTGAAACGAAAGCACATTATATACTATAAAAATATTTTCTTTTTGAATCATCTCATGGTTTTTTTTTTTTTGCAAAATTATTGTGCAAATCTGATATATTTTACACAAGCTAAATCCAGTTATTTTTTATTACATCTAACCTATAAAAAATGCAATTGAGGTTACGGATGAAATTGTCTGAGTAGAATAAGAGGTCAGTCCGTATCAGGTCTGCCAAACAGCTGTTCCGGGGCCAGAGAAACCACAGCTAGGCTGCATCCTGGCACTTGTATATGGAGAACAGCCAGAACTTTACAATTTACAAATCTCAGCAAACAAGATAGGAATTCCCACAGCAGCATCTGTACCAGTTACTTATATATAGCCAAAATATAAAACATAAGGAATAGCAGCTGTCACTGCTCAGTATTACACACGTCCTCCTAATAAGGAGAAACCCATAAAGCAGCCTTAGGAAATCTGCGGCTCTCTAGCTGTGGGTTTACAAGAAGGCATGCTGGGACTTGCAGTCCCACAGAAGCTGGAGATCCACAGATTGTCTTCCTCTGCATTAATATATTAAAGAAAAAAAATGTTTTTATATATGGGTGGCACAGTGGTTAGCATTGCTGCCTCGCAGTGCTGGGGTCATGGGTTCAATTTCAACAAGGGATCTGTGCGGAGTTTGTATGTTCTCCCTGGGCTTGCGTTGGTGTGCTACGGTTTCCCCCCACCCTTCAAAGTCATACGGACAACATTAGTAAAGCGAATTGACAAAACCACCAAAATGAGAAAAACGCTAAAGATTGATTTTTCTTATAATTTGGGGATTGTTATTTTTTCAATAAACTTTCTTTAAATTCCGTCAGAAGTTATTGTATACCAATTATATTCTTATTCTCTGGATAGTTAGATTTTTTATGGTGTTTGTGTAGCGGGAGGTACTTAACATCTTCTCTTGTTCATACTTGCCAACTCTCCCAGAATGTCCGGGAGACTCCCGCATTTCGCGTGAGTCTCCCGGACTCCCGGGAGAGTGTGACTATCTCCCTGATCTGCCCACTTCCTAGTGAAGTGGACAGAGTTAGGTCCAAAACGCCACGATTCACCGGGAATCGCATTTTGCGTCATTACATAATGGGGCGGGGTCAAAATGACGTGAATTTCGGAGACCCGCCACCTGCACACCCTTCTTCCCCGGCAGGCTCCCGGACTATACTTGCCATAAGTTGCCAAATATGCTCTTGTTTAGTCAGTAACAATATAGAAAAACCAGCCATAAACTTTAATGGAATAGTACTTCCTAGTGAGCAAACAATTTAAACAAGTTTTAGGGGCATAGGTATTATTAATCTCAAATTATGCCTCTTAAGTATCATCAATTATCGATGTTTTTCGCAGCGATACGAGATGAGTTATCTGATCAATCATACAATTTACTCATGCCGGAACAGCCTCTCCAATAATTAGCTGTCCCAAAAAAGACTATTTTATGGAGTCTTAACTTCTGGGCTCTCTCCCTAGTTGTGTTTACTGCACATTCGCTGAGCTGTGTACTCCTCCCTGGCAGACAATGGCAAAACAATGGTAACAGCGGCCATTGGCATTTTCAGATGGCGTTAGCAGGCTCCGAAAAGCTTTACAGGGCATCATAAACTGGTCCTTTTTCGCCATCCTCATAAAGAACTATGGAGACGCGGTAGCTATTGAAATCCACAATATCTCTTCATAAATAGCGCAGATACTTCATTTTGTCAGGATTAAAGGCGGCACAAAAACTGTTTCATAAACAAACCCCTTAATTTGAAAAACAACAACACTGTCTTCTATCATTTTATTTCCCGGTAATGATTTTTCACACTGCAGCATTTTATGGTTTTTAAATGTGTGAATACAGTAAATAGTTTCCACCACAAGAAATTGCTCACAGCATTGTACAGAAACCGCTGACAGCTCAGGTGCATCGAGATTTATTTTGGCTGCTCTTTGATAGATATGAAATTGACGTCTCTGACTGATGGAAGAGACATAGCACCATATGAAACAGATGCTTGGGTTGGTTACAATATAAAAATAGAATTGTTTTTAGTAGGGCGTATTGTAAAAGAATAAATCAAAAGTAGAATAAAAGCTTAGATTACAATTATTTAATATGTTTTGTGTATTTTGGGCACTATGAGGTTTTTTAGCTATATGTAATTTTTTTTCCTACAAGAGGCTTGACACGTTTCTCTTTATGATAAGATTATATATATATATATATATATATATATACATATACATACATATACATACACACACACACACATGCATACGCTGTATGTACAAACTGGGCTTCATTTCCAATCCTGAAAAAAAATCAGTTGAAAAGCACTTTATAAAGCATGCTCTTCTTGAAGTGATTTTGAAGAGGTTTTTCCAGGCTCCATTGATTTGAATAGAAACCTTCTCCATGCGCACGTTAATTTCAAAGTAGAGACACATAGGTGTCTACAGAAAAGTTGAAAAAATGAAAAAAAAAAAAATAGGAGTATACATCTTAGTAGAGGGATTCCCGACCAGCATGTCTGGGTGTATTTCTGCAGCGTCGGGGGGATGGATTTGTCAATTAAAATGTAGGGGTCAGAGGTGAAAAATCTCTAAAAAAAACCCACAAAACACATAAAAAATATGTGGATGATATATGAAATATTTAAATAAACAGTACCCACTATATTTTCATGTTTTCAATTGTATTTATCATAATACTTAAAGAGACATCTGAAGATACAATACAGTTCATGCATCACAGAAGATTGTTTAGACATAATTGCAGTGTTTTGGCTGAAGCCACTGCCATAGTTACCCCATACATAGTATTATTGTCATCTAAATGGTACTTTTGTTCCATGACTATTCCACCTAGAAGTTCTAGAGTTCTTACCCATTTCATAGCTGGAATTATTTTTCCATATATGTCTCTGATCATCATCATCATCATTTATTTATATAGCGCCACTGATTCCGCAGGGCTGTACAAAGAACTCACTCACATCAGTCCCTGCCCCATTGGAGCTTAGTCTAATTCCCTAACACACACACACAGACAAAGAGAGAGAAAGTGAGAGAAAGAGAGACTAGGGTCAATTTTGATAGCAGGCAATTAACCTACTAGTATGTTTTGGAGTGTGGGAGGAAACCGGAGCACCCAGAGGAAACCCACGCAAACACGGGGAGAACATACAAACTCCACATTATTGTAGCTAAGCATAATCTCTTTTTATTGGGTTTATTACATATGTGCATTCCAATCTCAGTTCATTCTGGGTTTTGAACATATTAATATGGCGGGTATACCGACGTCTTGGAGAGGATGCATTTCTCACTAGTGATAGCATCTGAATATTAGAAAATGAGAACACAGAACAGTAATAAAAGCACAATAATTAAGTTTAGAAAGGGTCAATAGGTTACATTTAAGATTTTAGAGATCTTAACGTGGTGGCAAATTTAGAAGATTTAATTATGGAAAGAGATAATTTAAATTTTCAGTATACTTTAGATAAGGCTGGTAAAATTGTTATAAAAACTTGCTTCTAAACACGTTCCAGGTTTAATCCACTCAAAACAAAAAATAACTGATTAAATGTATTGCAGAATTTGGTGGGAAAGGAGTACTGTAAATTAGCTTTTAAAAGACGAGTTCATGAAAAATTTATTGGAATCAGTTTAGATGAGCGAGTATGGATGCATCAACAGTATACTCATCCATTATACATACATATGGTCTTCGGTGACTTACCTTATTAAAGTTTCTTATTAACCGTCCACATAAACTTCATCACTATTATCACTTTATCTTCTTACACACAATTACTCCATGTTTGAGGTTGTTGCCCTCAAAGTTGGGGCACAGCTATGGGGACTTAATTTCTCCCCCTTCTATGTTATAATGGTTGGTAAGATTCACAACACACCTTTGGCAGTAATAACTTTTATTGTAGGAATGTTATCATATAAGACAGATTCATTTATAGTTTTACTTTTATGGTGCATGAGTTTAAACATTTTTTTTTAACGAATAAAATTTTTATTGGTTTTTAAAGTTTTTCAAAAGGGGTACAGAAGAAAAAAAGGGGGGAAAGGGTACATAAAGGGGATGGAACACAAACACAATGCACTTGAAAACATACAGAATCAAAATCAAATGTATCTGACTATTCGTTGTATACATTAGGCTTGACTAATACTTTACACACCAACAAACAAAAGATCATTCACCAGCGTCATTAGAGGGCGAGGGTAGAGAACGTGATGGATTTCCCTCCCCATCTGTCACATAATTGTGCCAGGCTCTCCACTTAATCAGCGGAGATGATGTTGACGTGGAATATGGGACACCCAGGGTTTCCATTTCGAAATTGAAATTGATTTTGGAGATCACCTTGGCTAGGGTAGGGGGGAGAGGCTGCTTCCAAGCCTGAGCTATAGCTGCTTTGGTTGCTATCAATATCTGGCCTGTCACGTATCTATCCCAACTGGGAAGAGTAGGGGGATAGTATTGCAATAAGGCTAACTCTGGTGTGGGGAGGACTGAGTGACGAAGAACTGAGCTTATCAATTGAAAGGCTTTATTCCATATAGGCCTTATTACAGGGCATGACCAAAATATATGGAAAATATCACCACGCTCAGAACAATTACGCCAACATAGTGGAGATATGGAAGGCCAGATTTTATGAAGTTTGTCTGGGGTAACATACATTCTATTCAATAATTTTACCAGCATCTCAGTATGGTTAAGGCACTTGGAAATTTTAAAGGAGTTGGCGAAAATGTGTTCCCAGTCTTCTTCTGACAAATCTAACTGAAGGTCTGATTCCCATTGGATCTGAGGTTTAGACTTAGGAGCGATATCAAGACCCAATAAGGTTTTATACCAGAGGGTAATGCTGGCTCTACTACTACCTTTAGTTAATGGGGAGTAATACCTGGCTAAGGGAGGGCCTATTGCCGGAATATTCAACGGTAGGGAAGTTGTTTAAACATTTTTTAACCTAAGTGAATAATATGTATTATTTGACTTCATTATGAAAAATATCCTAGATATCAGTTTGAAGATGTGCAATGATTGTTTATTACATACTGCTATTTACAGAGAGATGAAACCAGGTAATTCTATACGGAGAAATAATAGTTATCATAAAAATGGGTTCAGCGTTGTCCCTGTCGGACAGTCTCTCCATCTGAGGACTTGTTCTCATGAGAACACCTTTGAGTAGAGAATTAAAGAGACATGGAGAGATTTGAACAAGACTTCTGAAGCATGGATACCTGACTTCTTTCTTAGGATCAGTTTATAAAACAGAGGAAAAACAGTGTTCTACAGTGCCGGACAGTGGGGAAAACAGCATACATAAAACCAGGACATGGAAGATAGAAAAAATAAATACAGATTTAAAATCAAAAGGTAATAAGGGCTCTAGAATGTAAGCTCTCATTAGCAGGGTCTTCTATACATTAGCTCTCATCTACCTCGTTACATGCTGGTTTACTCACAGGCACGGAATTCATGCCTGTATCTGTATTGTTCGCTCATTCTCAGTTTGTACCGGACAGATAATGTAATTGTATTCATGTATGTGTTATTATGCTTAGCTGTTTTCATTCTTCTGTTCATGCTTATTGTTTTCATGTATGTAATTTCTGTAATGATTGAACGGTGCTATGGAATCTGTGACAACCTACATATAAACAATGATGATGATAAGGAGAGAGCTTGCAATCTAGTGGGAAAAGGGCAGAGCTGAGACAAGAAGTACGAGTGTTTCACAGAGTGGAGTGGGGGAACTGTACCATTGTGAGTAGACTAGGTGGGAGTAAAGAGGTGGGTTGTCAGAGCTCATATAAGCCTATGGTAGAGTCTGATCACACATGGTAGGAACACGTAAAAAGTATATAGGTGATCAATGGTGTCAACTGCGGCATATAGGTCTAGGAGGATTAGTGTGGAGAAGTGACTCAGACAGGCTTCACAAAATTGATTAACAGTCTACCTACAGCAAAGTCTGAGTGTTATGTTGGGGTTGCACTCTGATTGCAGAGAACTACTCAAGTACTTTGGAAGCAAAGATAAGGAAAGAAATAATGTGGAGTAGTGGAATGGTAGTTGGAGAGAGAGAGACTAGCTCAAGTGAGTGTTTTTAGAAAAAGTGAGAGGAGCACATATATAAAGGATGATGGGAATGTGCCAGTGGACAGACATGTTGAAAAAGTGGAGTATGCAGTGGGGTAGAAGGAGGGTACAGGTTGGGAGGAAATAGGATAGAGGGGCCAGGTTGTGGGATGACAGAATGAGATGATTGCAGAAACTCCATTCTTGGTTCAGGGGAGACTACAATGAGGGTGGATTGGGGAGGGCTGGAGAAGCTGTGTTGGCTGTGCGTTCTTAATGAATGTTGTTGATTTTGTCTTTGAAGTCACTGGCATAGTCATGGGTTGTGAATGAGTAAAGGGGAAGTGGTGCGGGGGGCAGTTGGGGCAAAGCGGACCCAATGTGACTATTAGAGAAATGGGGTAAGTTAGCTCAGCTAGTGGGATGGCATTCTTGTAAGAATAAAAGATGAATGTATAGGGTAGAAAAGCCGCATTACAGTGAGCTTTCCTTGCCTATGGTCATTGGTAGCCAAAATCAGTAATTCACAAAGTGCATAAAGATCAAAATTCAAGTACAAACTAAAGACATTTCTCGATTAAATTGTAAGCTCCCACAAACAGGGCCCTCACACCAACCGCATATATCCTTGTATTGTTTCTATGTATCATTTGTTTTTTAAGAGTTGTAAGACTCTCTGGCACTGCAGAGTTTTGTGGTGCCTTATAAATGATGATTAAATGACAATATTAAGCTGTTTTCAAAACTTTGAGGTTTCTCCTAAATTGATGGTTTGTCAGGACACAGACAACACACTTTCATCAATCAATTTGGTGCACAAAAGCTACAAGCATAAGATTCTATTCCTTCTCCTTCCCTTGGACCCGGAGAAAGCATTTGACTGCATTTTGTCAGTACTAAACGAAAATTATCCATATTAGAAAAGAAACCAGACAACGGTGTCCATTATCTCCTCTATTTATTTTAACAATGGTAACATTAGCAGAATTAGTAAGAACTGAGATATTAGGGAGATAGAGGTTGGGGTTAGAAAATACAAGATGTCTCTTTTGTCAATGTCATTCTGCTTAACCCCCCCCCCCCCCCTCCCCTACTCATCACTCCTGAATTTATATAAAACGTTAGATTCATATTCTACATTATCAGGATATATAGTTATTTATACCAAGTCTGAGGCCTTGCCTATCTATATTACAGAATCTACAAAGTAACCTTGGCTCTAAATCACAATTTTAATTGGAGAACCAAGAAAATTAAAAATGTGGGCATTTATATTACAAGTAACTATAGCATGCAATATAAATAGAAGTTTGCCAGCATAAAGTCAGATTTACTCACATGGGGACCGAATATTATCCTGGCAAAGGGAAATTGTAAACATTAAAATTAATATTCTCCCTAGAATTTTGTAGCTCATCCAAATCATCCCAGTAGCTGTTCTTGGTGATATTATTAAGCAACTACAAAAACATATATCCCAAATTATTTGGATTAGCAGACCATCTAGGTTCTAAATCCTAAAACTTATTATGAACATTCATTTGTATCAGTGTATTATTGCTTTAAAGAACATCTATACATTCTAATTATTATTATAATAACATTTATTTATATAGTACCAGCATATTCCATAGCACTTTGCAAATGGGAACAAACACAGTAGTAAAACAAGACTGGGTATTAGAGACTGGAACTTACAGGCAGACAGAGTTAAGAGCAGGGGCAAACGCAGGATTTTTAGAGGGGGGTTTCAACACCACGCCATCAGTGGGCGTGACCAGCATGCATGGGGGCGTAGCTATAATTTCAGACAGTGCTTGGCTGCTCTCCAACTCTTCCTATCCCCATAATATACATGGGCAATGCTGTGTGCACTACTGTTAGGTGCACGCAGCTCTCCCTTTTCAAGCAGATCCATGTGAAGCGGGGGCAGGGTCCAGCCACCTCAATTATACAGTTCCCTAGGCTTGGAGGGGGGTTTCCAGGCACTAGAAAAACCCCTCAGTTTGCCTATAAAGAGGGCCCTGCTCGCAAGCTTACAATCTATATAACAATAAGCATTTGATATATGAGGTTAAGTGCTACATATTGCATATTAGTCAAAGATTAATATGCTTTATGATCCAATCACACAGAAATGTTGGTCATGTGGTCACAGAGTTGTCTTGTGTGAACTGCGTAAAGGGTGGTAATAGGGTACTCTAGGGAGATTAAGAAGATAGTTGAGGAATTTCTTAAGCTTATCTGAATAAGTGGGTTTTCACAGAATGCTTGAAAGAAAGTCTTGTTGTTCGAGAGAGGGCATTTCACAGAGTGGGTGCAACCTGAAAAAAAAAGTCCTGTAACTGGGAATGTCAGCAGGTAATGAGTGTGGATGAGATATATATAGTTATATATTATATATATATATATATATATATATATATATATATATATATATATATATATATATAGTTTGCCCTCCCTAAAATAACAAATATGTTAATAAAGATGACAAAAGAATGTTTTGTTTTGTATTTTTATACAATGTTATCTGGAAAAAAAAACCAAAACGTTTATGTTTAAAAAAAAAAAAAGGAATTCAGTGGAGAAAAAAAATAAAACAAAATTAGTTTGCCAAGCCCTGTCAACATAGTTTGGTATAACTGTGAATGTTTCTGTGCGCTCTTTGGATAAATGGTGGCCCAGCCCAATTCGTTGCTACAGGGGAGTTTAAATCCCGTCCAGTCCAAAGTTACCCTCTGTCATGACAAAGAAACAAATAGAGTAAAGTAAATAAAAATTGAGTTACAGCGCCGTTAAAAAAGGCAGTAAAGAAAAGCAGATAAAATTGGACATTATTCCTTTTTATTTGAAGTAGCCACATCCAGGAGTCTGAAAAATTTATGCAAACATCATTTCTTATGCCTGCGTTCACAACTTCTGAATAAAAAATCCACAGACACATTTATGAGTGTTTGGTAAGATTCACATTTAAATGACCGAAGATGTGTTTTATGTCCATCTTGGGAACATAGCTGAAGCACTTCAGTTTTTTGTTTTCGTTTTAACATATATGTACATCCGCAAATAATTAATCTCATGCCTGGGGCTGGTCTTTGGAGTATGTCGGTTTCGGGCATATTTTTAGCACCGCATTTTTCGTTTCACTTAATAATGAATTATAATATTGAGAACCACACAGACTTTATGTTTTGTAATTTATGTTTTCTTGCCATAGTGAATAGCATTTTAAAGGTTAGTTGATTGAGGAAAAAATGACTCATTACTAACTTCTGATTCATTAAACTGGTTTTGAAATATGACAAACTACCAACTGAACAAAACACCAAAACCGAAGCTCCAAAACACAGGAATCATTTACAACTGGCAAATTCTACAGATCTTATGCCAGATGGAGGCCTGTTAGTGTGTTTGGCAAGTGACCACATGCACAGGCAGATAGCAGTCATTCGGCAACTGGATTTAGAGGCTGTTCAAAAGTTACCCAACCAATTGCAACCAGATTATATTTTGTTTGTGCATGTTGATCACCTACAGTGATATTTGGTCAAATTTCAGATAGTACCATATGTTCCCTGTTTAGCCTGACATTAAAAATAGGGATCAATGTGACAGCACCATGGACAGAGGCCACCGATTCCAGCTGGCTTATGAACACTGGCTCAGCCCAGATAAATCTGCTTCCAGGACACATGTTAAAACTTTAGAACCCTGTGTCAGACCAGAGAGTGGCCACAGCACAACCAGGTTTATAGATTAGACTCAGGCCTAAGGTGGCAGAATTGTAGTGGGGCCGACTGCCTTTGTGTCCTCTCCTTATCACTTTGTCCTTATGTATACCTGACAACATAAGGGCAATGATCAATTAAATTAGTGGCAGAATATAGCGGTGTGAAAAAGTTTTTGCCCCCTTCCCAATTTCTTCTATCCTTGCATGTTTATCCCACTTAATTGTTTATATCTTCAAACCAAGTTGAATATAAGGCAAAGACAACTAAACACAAAATACCCAGTTTTCAATGGTCATTTCATTTATTAAAGGGAAAAAAAAAAAAAAAGTTATCCAACGCCAACTGGCCCTGTGTGAAATAGTAATTGCCCCTTTAGTTACTCATTTGACAGATGAACCAAATTGAAATGATAATTGGGTTCAAATTAGACTAGACACAATCACGTTTGCCAGCCCTGTTGAATCTAAATATCACATAATTATTTCCAGCAATGTGAAGTTGGCTAAAAGGTCTCAACAAGCAACACGGTCAAAATAAATTTTTAGAAGAGATGATAAAGAACGTTATTGATCTATTATCAGTCTGGAAAGGGTTACAAAGCCATTTCTAAGGCTCTGGAGCTCCAATAAACCAAAATAAGAAAACTTGGAACAGTGGTGTATCTTTTCAGGAGTGGTCAGCCTATCCAATGCCTCCAAAAGTGCATCGACAACTCATCCAAGAAGTCACAAAAGAACCCAGACGAACATCTAAGGAACAGCAGGCCTTCCTCGCCTCAGTTAATTCTAGCGTTCGTGATTCCACCATAAGAAAGAGACTAGGAGAGTCCACGGGAAAGTTGCAAGGTGAAAACTACTGCTAACCAAGAGGAACATAAAGGCTTGTCTCACATTTGTCAAAAAAACATTGATGACCCCCTAAGCTTTTTGGCCTAATGTTCTGTGGACCAATGAGTCAAAAATGGAACTTTTTTTGAAGACATGGGTACATCTGGCGTCAACCCAACACAGCATTGCACAATAAAAACAGCATACCAACAGTCAAACATGGTGGTAACGTGATGGTGTGGGGATGATCTGCTGCTTCAGGAACTGGGTGAATTGCCATAATTTACAGAATCATGAATTCTGCTCTCTACTAAAAAATTCTAAGGGAGTCTGTCCAGTCATCAGATCTCAAGTGCTATTGGGTTGTGCAGCCAGACAGCGGCCTGATCCACAAAAGCAAGTCCACCTTTGAATGGTCAAAAACAAACTAAATTAAGGTTTTGGAGAAGCCCAGTTAATGTCTTTACTTGAATCCAATGGAGATGTTGGTGCAGACCCTTAAAAGGGCAGTCCGTGCTTGGAAACCCTCCAATGTGGCTGAAAAAAGGCAATTCTGCAAAGAGTGGCCCAAAATTCCTCCAAAGCGACGTGAAAGACTGATCTCCAGTTATTGGAAGCGTTTGGTTGCAGTTGGTTCTGTTAAAGGAGGCACAACCCAGGGTTTCCCAAACCCAGTCCTCAGGGCTCTCCAACACTGCAGGTTTTCTGGATCACGTGACATAGTTAGGACCACCTGTGGATCTGTTACAATGTGTCAGTCAGTAATGAATACACCTGTGCTCCAGCAGAGATATGGAAAACCTGCACTGTTAGGGAGCCCTGAGGACTGGGTTTGGGAAACCCTGGCACAACCTATTAAGTTTAGGGGGAGCAATTCATTTTTCACATGGATGATATAGGTGTTTACTTAGGTGTTTGATAACTTTTTCTCCTTCAATAAATGAAATGACCATTTAAAAACTGTATTTTGTGTTTACTCAGGTTGTCTGTCTTATAGTCAATTCTGTTTGGAAATCTGAAACACATACGTGTGACAAAAATGCAAAAAGTGTACATGTATTTTCTACACACGACCTAAGTGATGTGGCGCAGATTAACCACCTAGATCTGTTTTATTGGGTGGAGTGTGAAAAGTGGGGGTGGCAAAAACAAGTCAAACTGCTGAACCTCAACAGATACAAAGTGACTGATCATAGAGACGGGGGAAGATTGGTTTTAACTACATGAGTAAAATGGAAAAGAAAGGGCCAAACTATAAATTTCTATTTCCTATTGTCCGATGTAATTATAAAAGTACGAACGTAATAAAATATTTTAAAATACACGCTGTGTATTAGCTCACTGCCTGCACAGAGACACAACATAAAACTAATGTCCTTTATAAACATTCCCCTGTACTAGGCACAATTAAGCAGAGTTCATGTTTGAGGGAGCAGTTTAGAAAGCAGGGCACAGCCTCCTAGCACAGAGTTAAGATGTAGCATCTGATCACACTTAAAAAGCAATGGAGCGAAGAAAGACCCAGCAAGCGATTAGGATGTTTTGTGCCTGGACGGTGAGCAGGTTATTGCTGGAATAAGAACATTGTTCCTATAGGGAAGAAAAGCTCTGCTGAGCAACATTTTATTTTTATTGTCTTTTCGCATCCAGTTGAATAATAATGCGTTGGAAATAACAATGTCCTCCTGTGTTCTAGCTGCACTTGTACAAGTGGATTACACTCTCAGTATGTCATGCATGAGCCAGAGAGACGAGCCTGAAATATACACTGGTGCTTTTTTACGGACACTGCATGTGGGAGCAAAATTTGCAGTAAACCACAGCAAACATCATCAGCTATTTGTATAGCGCCACTAATTCCGCAGCGCTGTACAGAGAACTCTCTCACATCAGTCCATGCTACATTGGAGCTTACAGTCTAAATTCCCTAACATACACACACAGACACAGGTCAATTTAATAGCAGCCAATTAACCTACCCGTATGTTTTTGGAGTGTGGGAGGAAACCGGAGCACCCGGAGGAAACCCATGCAAACCCAGGGAGAACATACATGATTGAACTCGTGACCCCAGTGCTGTGAGGCACAATTCATGATCAGTGTCTTAACACTGATTTTATTGCTTAGCTAATTGCCAACCAGTTGCTGTGATGGTGCAATATTTGCAATGTCAGCATTTTCCTTTTGAAAAAAGCACCATTTAGTTCAATCAGAATGGGTAGGACTTTTATCACCAACAAAAGATAGAAATAACTGCTGACCCAATACAGCACTAATATCCAATCTTACATATAAAATCATAAACATAAACAACGCTCATAGGTTTATCTTTACACATTAGTATGCTACAAAGTAGTAACATTTTGGGGTTGACTAAATTCTCTGCAAGATGCCACGCGGGCACTGGCCAGAGCTGTAACATCGCAGATTCTGCCTGGCACCCCAGGCGTGCAGTAAAATCCACTATATTGGGTGCTGTAGTACCCGGAAATGTTCACCTCCCAACATCTTGCAAAATTGAATCGACCCCTTGATATGTAACTTTTGTATATTTGTCCAAATTTATTTTAGGACATTAAGTTATTTGAAAATCATTGTGTTCAAATGCTCATAGCGGGTATAACACCGCAGTTCTCATGTGCACCAGTTTTTAGGATTATCCCCATAAATGTTCACATGTCAATTCCTTGTCATATATGCTGATCAGTATCTTTTCATCCATAGATGTTACATGTGTCAAAATGATAACAATTACACAGCTTTGGACCTGTGTGTATACAAATCTGGCATTTTAGATGCTATATTGTGTCCCACCCCGAGACCCAAGTAGTCTTAAAAGCCTGCAATATAAGGTAAATGTATTCAGTTAGCCAGCAAAGCACATCACTTACACTCAACATTTTCCTACTTCCATTCACTGCTAACACTGTACGACACTTCTAGGTTATTAATATCCCCATAGCATTTGATTGTTAAAGACATTCAAGCCTATGTCAGAGCATGAAGGTATACGCTTTAGCACTAGAGGGCACTGTGGCAGAGATAATTTGAGTCTACCTAGGCTCAGATCATCTTCTTGATGCAGGAAACACTGGGGAGGGATCACACCACTAGTATTTCCTTCATGTCAATCTTTTTGAGATTGCTTTTCCCATGTGTTCTAGTAGCAATCAGGTGTCCAGAAGAAATGCCTCACAGATCAATGGCTAACACTGAGGGAGTGGGCACCAGTCAACTTTGGTGACTGCCTAAAGGTGGGACGGGACAACATAGATTCTACAGCAAAAGCACAGGTTTAACATAGATGGGTTATCATACATAGAAAAAAGAGCTGAATATCCAACTTACAGACACCTGTTTCAACCGTATTAGAGCCCGACAGTGCAAGATGTGGTCTAACGGCTTCTGCAGGGCAGAGAGCTTGGAGAGTACCCTGGCAAAGCATACAATCTGTTATGGAGAGTTGTCCCCATTCAGGATATAGAACAGGCCTGACCAACTTGTGACACTCCAGATGTTGTGACACTACAAGTCCCATCATGCTTTGCCAATAGATAGCCAGTTGATATCTTGCAGGGCATGCTGGGAGAGCCTCAGGTTGGCCTGGCCTGATATAGACTGTGGATTACAGTCTTCACTCATTGGTTCTGTGCGACAAATAGCAAGTAAATACCTTCTTCTTCAAGATTTAGTAATAGGTACACTTATTTATAATAAGCACACAAAAACAAATCCTGTACATAAAATGGTAACGGCAAATAGTTTATTTTTTTTTATTAACAAAAACGCAAAAAAATAGAAAAGAAAAATGTGTTATCTGAATTATACAGCGGGTGTAGGTTCTGGCTCTTGATTTTCCTTCTCTGTGACCTGTGGGAAAGAAAATGTAATTGTAAACATAGGGATATGATAATGTTGTAATTATACATTCACGCCGTAAAATATGATCAAACTGTGTGCCAAAGAATCTGTACAGGGGTGAAGAGGACACAAGGGGATGGAAATTATCTAAAGGCAACAAAAACAGGAATACATGGAAACATCTTCATAAATAACACAATTACAATATAATAATGTTCCTCCCGTCTCTGAACATTTTTCTTCCCGTTAAATCACGTCTGCATCAGTGCTACACGCAACGTTAGGCGCAGCCTCTAGCGAAACCTACGGCCACTTGTGAAGCCTCTGAAAAATACCATGTTGCTCACCATTGCAATAATCCATTAATTTTGTCTTTAGCGCTCGATTGACAATAAAAAAGGGCCCAGTCCCTCCACTTGTAGGTGACCAGGTATCAGAAGATAAAGTCTTAGGGGGGTATTCAATGGTCAGCAAGTTGTTTTTTTTGACCGCGTTAAGTCATTTTAACGCTGTTTTTTATCATTTTCGAGCAGGTTAACTTTACCCGCCATTGAATTCCATTTTTAACGTTCATTTTTTTTTTTTGCATGAAACGGTCCTTTTGCGCTCCATTAGACGGTCTATTAAAAGTATTGGGTGTGCAAGAAGCAGCCGTGTTAAAAGCTATTCAATTGTTTTTTAACGCAGTGCGTTAAACAGAAAAATATGCTGTTTTATCTCGCACCTCTTTGGGGTATGTTAAAAAAAATAAAAAATCAGCTGAAAAGTATTTGAAATCATGTAATAATGTGGAAAAAAAGTAAAAAAAACTTATGTTTATCACTAATGCCTAACTTGTGTAAGTTGATTTTCTTGTGAAAAAATAAAAAAATGAAAAAATATTTAAAAAAAAATTCACTAATTATATTTATGTATGTTTTTGGTACAAATATGAATGTAGTAATGTGTTTTGACATGGTATAGATGATTGTATGGTAAAAAATTGTTCAATTAAAAAATATAAGTACTGTAATGTAGATATTATCAATGTGTAATGCAATCTAATGTATAGAAATTTATGCAAAACCTTTATTTGTGTTATACATGACCGCATTAAAACTCACCTTCACTCCCCTAAAAAATCGCAAACACAATGTTTAACGCGCGGGGGCAGCGTTCCCTCTTTTTCAATTGAATTGCGCAAGTTTTCCCACTGCGCTAACTCAAAACAGTCGCTATTGCCGTCAAAAACCCGCAGAAGATTATTTTTATTTTATTTTTAACGCTGCGGGAAAAAAAAACACCTCGCTGACAATTCAATACACCCCTAACAATTTGCTCTCCAATTATTCTCATACAGTAGGAGTGCTGACAGCTTTTGTATACTGTACACCAAAACCGGACAACGTCAGGAAGAATATTACTAGAGATTGCTAGGCTGGCATGTTCCTCAAAGCATGCACAGCACCACCTGCAGGTCATGGAAAGGTACTGCATATTAAAGGATTGGCGGTGTTATTACAAGGGAGAATTGTAAAGTTATATCTGAACAACTCTGTTCACTATAAAGTCTTTCCGATATCACAGATAACTTTGAACAATAAACTAACTGTCCGATTCTAAATAAAGTAAAAACCATAGGAAATGATTCCAACAATGCCCTGCTAATTCTAGTTCAATAAACGTATGGGAATGTAAATATTGTGGGAAAAAGGCAGACTGTCCTAGAAAAACTGGGACACATGCGGGAGATGTGCGTGAACTGTAAAAGCAGGGCAAGCCCTACAAGCCTTAGACCTAAACATCTGTCCTCAATACGACAGAATTATAGCTGCACGAGGACAAAGAGTAGGCAGTAGAGAGAATTTTCTGACAGGCCATCACAGAAGTCTTATTGAAGTCTTGTCATCTTTAGCAACACAAAGATGACACTATAGCCAAACTTGTCCTAATAAAAAAAAATCTCTAAAGCTGAAATTCAAGCTAGTTTCCCGACTTCTTGCCTTTGTAGCTCAGAGACGCACTGCATCATCCTCACTAAGAAATAAATACTTATGTGACTGGTTGATGTAACTCATAGCAAGCGAACCAGCTATAAGCGTAGATTATCCTAGTGCAGATATAGACAACATGTGGCTCTCCAGTAGTAGAGAACTACAAGTCTCAACATGTCCTGCCTGCCTGAGGGATGCTGGGACTTTTAGTTGTATGGCAGCTGGAGAGACACATGGTGCCTGGTCTAGTGCCAGTCTGACTAATGAAATTAAGTGATCATTGGCTACAGCACAATCATGACAATTTACTGCATGTTGTATGTTTATAAAGGGATAATATAAATGTAATGTATGCCAACATGGAAACCAATATGTAACGTGATCATGTAAAAAAAAAGAACATAGAAGGTTTATTCATTCTTAGAAATTATCTAAATGCAATCCCAGGTTACAGCATGAACAAAGACATTTTCTATACAAGAGCCCTGTCTCTGCTTCATGAACTAATGTTGTCTGACAGGTTAGGTCAATCAATCGTTGTTTACGAACAAAAACATCCAGAGTTATTCTTGTCCATTTTATTTCTGTCTCCTAGCTCTCGTTCCTTGTTCAGCCGTAGCTGTAACCAGAATACACTGCGGGTACCAACGTCCCTATACTCTGCAGCCGTACCTGTAACCAGAATACAGTGCCGGTACCATCGCTCCTGGACTCTGCATTGGTACCTGTAACCACAACACACTGCAGGAACCATCGCTCCTAGACTCTGCAGCCGTACCTGTAACCAGAATACACTGCCGGTACCATCGCTCCTGGACTCTGCAGCCGTACCTGTAACCAGAATGCACTGCCGGTACCATCGCTCCTGGACTCTGCAGCCGTACCTGTAACCAGAATGCACTGCCGGTACCATCGTCCCTAGACTCTGCGGCCGTATCTGTAACCACAACACACTGCAGGAACCATCGCTCCTAGACTCTGCGGCCGTACCTGTAACCACAACACACTGCAGGAACCATCGCTCCTAGACCCTGCGGCCGTACCCGTAACCACAATACACTGCAGGAACCATCGCTCCTAGACTCTGCAGCCGTATCTGTAACCACAATACACTGCAGGAACCATCACTCCTAGACTCTGCAGCCGTATCTGTAACCACAATACACTGCAGGAACCATCACTCCTAGACTCTGCAGCCGTACCTGTAACCACAACACACTGCAGGAACCATCGCTCCTAGAATCTGCAACCGTACCTGTAACCAGAATACACTGCCGGTACCATCGCTCCTGGACTCTGCAGCCGTACCTGTAACCACAATACACTGCAGGAACCATCACTCCTAGACTCTGCAGCCGTATCTGTAACCACAATACACTGCAGGAACCATCACTCCTAGACTCTGCAGCCGTACCTGTAACCACAACACACTGCAGGAACCATCGCTCCTAGACCCTGCAGCCGTACCCGTAACCACAACACACTGCAGGAACCATCCCTCCTGGACCCTGCAGCCGTATCTGTAACCACAACACACTGCAGGAACCATCCCTCCTGGACTCTGCAGCCGTATCTGTAACCACAACACACTGCAGGAACCATCGCTCCTAGACTCTGCAGCCGTACCTGTAACCGCAACACACTGCAGGAACCATCGCTCCTGGACTCTGCAGCCGTACCTGTAACCACAACACACTGCAGGAACCATCGCTCCTGGACTCTGCAGCCGTATCTGTAACCACAACACACTGCAGGAACCATCGCTCCTAGACTCTGCAGCCGTACCTGTAACCGCAACACACTGCAGGAACCATCGCTCCTGGACTCTGCAGCCGTACCTGTAACCACAACACACTGCAGGAACCATCACTCCTGGGCTCTGCAGCCGTATCTGTAACCACAACACACTGCAGGAACCATCGCTCCTAGACTCTGCAGCCGTATCTGTAACCACAACACACTGCAGGTACCATCCCTCCTGGACCCTGCAGCCGTATCTGTAACCACAACACACTGCAGGAACCATCGCTCCTGGACCCTGCAGCCGTATCTGTAACCACAACACACTGCAGGAACCATCGCTCCTAGACTCTGCAGCCGTATCTGTAACCACAACACACTGCAGGAACCATCGCTCCTAGACTCTGCAGCCGTACCTGTAACCACAATACACTGCAGGAACCATCACTCCTGGACCCTGCAGCTGTACCTGTAACCACAACACACTGCAGGAACCATCGCTCCTGGACTCTGCAGCCGTACCTGTAACCACAACACACTGCAGGAACCATCGCTCCTAGACTCTGCAGCCGTACCTGTAACCACAACACACTGCAGGAACCATCGCTCCTAGACTCTGCAGCCGTACCTGTAACCACAACACACTGAAGGAACCATCGCTCCTAGACTCTGCAGCCGTAACTGTAACCACAACACACTGCAGGAACCATCACTCCTGGACCCTGCAGCTGTACCTGTAACCACAACACACTGCAGGAACCATCGCTCCTGGACTCTGCAGCCGTACCTGTAACCACAATACACTGCAGGAACCATCGCTCCTAGACTCTGCAGCCGTACCTGTAACCACAACACACTGCAGGAACCATCACTCCTGGACTCTGCAGCCGTATCTGTAACCACAATACACTGCAGGAACCATCACTCCTGGACCCTGCAGCTGTACCTGTAACCACAACACACTGCAGGAACCATCGCTCCTAGACTCTGCAGCCGTATCTGTAACCACAACACACTGCGGGAATCATCTGAGAGGATAACTGAGATGGGGTGAGAAAATGAGGACTGCAATCCCCCTTATTGTATTTTATTCATGTATGTCACTAACATATAATACAATCATAATTCAGATTCTGTAATCAGTCACTCTAATGGTGCTACTAGTAATAAAATATAAATGCAAAAAAAAGTATATCATCCAGAACACTGTAAATGAACATAATAAACATTCCTAAACATGAAATGATGCTCTGAATAGTTGGATAAGGGGTGGGTAAAAGGATTTAGAATCCACAAACCTAGGGGCCAGGTGGAACATTTAATGAGCCCGGAAATAAGTAAATGTTCCCAATGTCAATCATAAAGCTTATCAGAGAAAGGTGGGTGTCAGTGGTAACTATTTAGGTAACAATGATACCCGACTTCTGGTGAGTTCCCCAGCTCAGGGTTAGGACAAACTTAGGAGAGTTGTATAAATCTGCCAAGAAAAGCTCTAAGATTATGGTAACAGCACCAAGAGCATGTCTGTCTACTGAACATGACATTGTACAACATTTTCTGTATGCAGCAAGTGCTTATGCCCAAGGGCCCGTACACTGGCAGACCTTTGCCAATGTAAGTGTCGAGCGGACAGAACTATGTCCGATTATCTGAACGATCCGTTTGTTCAGCTCTTGAGTAGAATTGGCCGGATCTTACGTAACACAGATAACGATCAGATAATGACCCCACAAACACCACTAGATTATGTGATCGTCCACCCGGATTTTCCAGTATGAAAGATCTCAGTCAGATATTTATTGGAGTCCGCGGTCTTTTAAATGACCAGATATGATGCAATATGCGGCTGATCCGGGATAAACCAATGCAATTGTCTGCCAGAATCACAGCACGTAAGAACGCCCTAAGTGTTTATTGTAATATCTTGCGGGTTGTAGTTCTAAAAGTATTATTTCTCTCTCTTTTTCTGAGGCTGCAGAGGATTTGTTCATCAAACTAACATACTGTGTGCCGATGAAGTTACAGTACATAAAATGTATGTAAACAGCCTGACTGATATCTGTTATATTTACATTTTCCTTTCTCTAAATTGCAATGAGCATTATTTAAAGGGTCGTTATGCGGCTTCCTATCACATCTAAATGTGCTCAGGCAGATTCACCCCATTCAATCTCTACTAAGCTCTGCACACCCCATTACTGCCGTCTCTCCTCTATTCCCGAAAACCTGAATCACAAATATCCCTTTTAATAAATACATCCTTTGTGTTACACAGCCTCTCCATATTATCCGTCCTACTCTAAGCCTTTCTCCTGTGGTTACATAGAGAACAATAACACAAAGCCCATCTTCTGTTACATGTCCGATCAATACTATCCACCAAATACTAGCTGTTCTGTATTCCTGTGGCTATGGATGATAAAACAAGGAGAAACTAAATTTGAAGCCAAAAATGTGAAAGGAGGGTGTGGGGAGCCCACAGATACCACCATCAGACAAACAGACCTCATATTTGAAGTTATTTCAGAATTCGGATCTAATAGCTTGATGATTACTTCAAGAGGTTAACTACAAATATCACAGTACAATATAGAAATATGAGTATTACATGATCTCACAAACATTTCTAATATAATAAAAAATATAGCTTGCCATCGAAGCTGTGCGTCCTGAAACACAATTGTGGAGCGCTACATTTGTCATACAACGTTACATCATTTGCACAATGCCTGTGCTTTAACGATATGTAAAATATTAAAAATGAACAGCATACAACTTTTTCCAAAAATTCCTATCCCCTAATGCAGGGGTCAGGGAACTTTTTTACCTTTTACCCCCAAATATATTTAGATATGCCGACGTTACCCCCCTTGATTTGAAAGGAAGGAAATTGTATATTATTAATTATTGGAATTCAATATTTTATTGAATCTATTCAAAATTTCTTTGAAAGCTTCAAATTCAAAACTTCAGGTTTTAGAGAAATGATGTTGCTTCATTTTCAATACAAGAGCATCAATATTGGGGCATTTTGATGTCAAGCAATTTGGATACGATCTTCAGCGTCCAATCGATTTCTCTGCTTTGTTTTTATGTTCGTTAGAGTGGAAAATCCTTGTTCGCAAAGGTAGGTTGTTGCAAAAGGCAGCAACTTTTTGACTGCCTCCTCATGTGCAACTTTGAATGTCTTTGCAGCTTTTGACATCCAAAAATATGACAGATCTGCTTTGTTTTCAAATACAATACGTGCTTCATTATTGCATCGAAGCTCAAGAAGTGCCTCTGCCAACCCTTGAGGCTCTTCTGGTACAACAGCAATTTCACATTTAAAGGGGTCTACAATCCAACTGACAGCATGTGAATCGGCAGCATTACCCCCAGGAATTTAATTTGGGGTAATTTAACCCTGTTCCCTGACCACTGCCCTAACTGATAAGTAATTTTCACTTTATTGTTATTGTAGAATTCTCTGCTGTCGTTAGGTGTAAAATAAGCTTATATTACAGTTTCTATTCAAATTTCAGCTTTCATGTTTCAGGTGAGCTTGAAAAGATAATAGCCTGAGCTAACACATCCCCCCTCCTGTTCCATATTCACTGTAACACAGCCTGGCAGAGAGATAGAACTACATTTATATTTTGTTGAAGCAATGTTGCAGTATTCTGTAAAGGTGCCGCAGTGAAGCTCACGGACCCAGGACAACCGGTACATCCTTCAGTATTGGATTCTGCATGGAGTGCGCACAGATCGGACACTGAGATCAATGACCCCCTATGTAATGAGCGGATCACAGTGCTTTAGAGAGCGTCATGGTGCATTTCCCGTCGTACACGTGTTTCTACAGACCAAGCACAAATACTGCATACGGACAGTGTCTGATCTATGCACTTTCCGCAAGGGGGAAAAAAAAAAATGTGTCTCATCAAGTTTCATTATTACAGGCAGATAATTGGAGGGCAGGGGTCAAATTTAAATATTCTTATATGAAAAATTCAGAAACTTCAGTCCAAATTAACAATAGAAGTCCGTTTCATAATCAATGGTTCAGATTTCAATTAGCTATTTCCACATGAACGTCAAAACCTTGTTTGCAATCCACGTTAATTATTAGATGCATCATATAGAAAATTAGTAAAATAATGTGAACATATTAATCATTTCATTGTTAATCACAGTTATCAGCACAGACAGGATCATGGTGACCCATGAGTTCTACTGGGAAATACATCCAGATACATTTCCATGCTATGAGTGTCTGAAATTGGATGTTCTCTGTGGGGTACAAAGTGTTCCTTTCCACCTGACTTCCTCCCTCCGCAGATGTCTATTCTCCATACTGCAATTTACATCACTTTACATGTGTTTATAGATAGGAGCAAGAAAAACGTGATCTGAAAACACCCCCATGATGTCTCCATAAAGGTATATACAGATCAACTTTCATTGTAACATTATGTGAACTGTGCCAATGAATATAGAAATTAGACTTCTATTTATTCAGCTTTACTACTGAAATCTTGCAGAATAAAAGGTATACTGTACCAACATTTATATCCTTGGTTCTGTACTAGGTTACTGACTGGATGATGCTATGTTTCTGCAAATGTCCAACACAGGTCCAAAATCACTGACTAAAAGCAGCATTTTAGTCTACGGGAGATTATTTACCTTAAGGGTGTAAAGTTATGTCGAAAACTTTCCCATATGATTTATCTAATGATCTACAATCATTGATCTAAATCAATATATTTCTATAAAACACAGGGCAGTTTGATGTACATTCTTTCTACCATCTTTGTGTAGACCGACTTGACATTGTACCTAGACAAAATGGAGGCAGCCCACTTTTGCTTCAGTCTACTTTGTGTAGGTGATGCCATAAAAAAAGCAACAAAAAAATAATAAAAGAATCTAACAAGAATTTGTTCCTAAGAATAAGTAAATGAATAAACCTCTCTTACAATTCTGCTGTTAACGGTTATTTTTGGTAGCAGAAGAGATTTTATATTTTACTTTATTGCAAACTGTCTAATTTTACACCCCACGGGCAGTAAACATGAGGAATTATCCCGCTGCAGCCTGCTTCTGCCTATAACACAATCCACTAAAAAGCCGTGTTATCTAGCAGGCCATTTTATGGCGGTTCTTTCTTCTAATTCCTCTTTACGGTAAGTTTTATTCATTAGAGCGTTTCATCCATCACGGTACAGCACACAGGTAACCAGTTTCTGTTGTATCACCGCTAATGACGCCATCTTACCAGTTTCTGGGCCCTTGTTCGCAATTTATTCCAGACCGTGTGGTGAGCCTGCGACAGAAATGTAACAGTCACTACATGTGGAGAAAGATTGCAGAGAACTTTCTGCTAATAAAAATAAAGAACATAATAACAATAAACATATAATTTCATATTGGTTGAATGTGTTACCCTTTCCCTCCTTTAGTCCCCAATATAACATATATAAAAGCTGCAGGTCTGCGTCATTTCTCACTATAGAAAGCTGTCAGCGCAGAGAGTTGATATCTGCTAGTACGGGAATGAGGTGGTACATGTGGCGTCTGATTGGACGACTACATAATTCTATCCAATCAGGTGCATCACATGAT
This sequence comes from Mixophyes fleayi, assembly GCF_038048845.1. Classification (NCBI taxonomy): domain Eukaryota; kingdom Metazoa; phylum Chordata; class Amphibia; order Anura; family Limnodynastidae; genus Mixophyes; species Mixophyes fleayi. The sequence goes on from NC_134403.1 coordinate 351,081,730, forward strand.
TGGATAGAATTTTGTAGTCGTGCAATCAGACGCCACACGTACTGCCTCATTCCACAAATATACACCTTCTGTCATAATGATTAATTCCCTAGGACAGCTCCAGACCTCCAACGCTGACAGCCAAGAGAGGGATGTGGTGGGAGCTCTAATCTTCCCCATGTAAACCACTTCAGATCAGAAAACGATAACAGGTCCACTTCCATCTAATAGTTATAGGGACCCCCTGTACTTTCAATCCTTTGCCCACAAGCAAAGCTTTGTCTGGGTCTGCACTACATCATCATTATCACCATTTATTTATATAGCGCCACTAATTCCGCAGCGCTGTACAGAGAACTCACTCACATCAGTCCCTGCCCCATTGGGGCTTACAGTCTAAATTCCAAACCATACATACATACATACATACATACATACATAGAGAGACTAGGGTCAATTTTGATAGCAGCCAATTAACCAACCAGTATGTTTTTGGAGAGTGGGAGGAAACCCACGCAAACACGGGGAGAACATACAAACTCCTCACAGATAAGGCCATGGTCGGGAATTGAACTCATGACTCCAGTGCTGTAAGGCAGAAGTGCTAATCACTTAGCCACCATGCTGCACTTGTATAAAGTGTCACAACCTTATAAACATTAAACACTGTAATCATTTTGGGTCATATGAACGTTTGTGGTATACAATCTTTGCACATAAAGCTCAGTGGCCTCCATCCCTGTACAAAGTATAAATAAGAGGGACGTTTGTATAGAACACATCAGTCCCTACTAAATGGAAGCACTTGCAGTATGCTCGGGCAGCCGACACCTGACTTGTCCTCTCTACAACAACACGCCTCCCTCGCTGTCAGCTGCCTGCTCAGCGGGGCCCCACAAATGGACACAGAACGGCCTTTCAGAGCCTATATATTATTTAGTCATTCAGAAACTCTAGCACCTTATTAAAGAGAGGAATAAAAGCTCGCCATTATAGTTCAGCATAAAACTGCAATTTTTACTTAACACTCAGCGAGAATGAATAAGCAAATGCTGGACCACTCGGGGTTACGCGAAGCCTTCGCAAACAATCATCCTTGGTAATTATGCTAATATGATATAGAAACCAGATACGCGCTGCCTCTCGCACAATACAAGCCTGATTTTAATAGCAGGACTTCAATGTGACACCACAAACAAAATTTAATTTAGACATGGTTGAAAACCATTAACAAATAAAAAAGGGACGTCCTTGGTAAAACAGTGTATTGTAACATTTCCGGAGATAAATGCGAGCGTTCTGTGTGCTGATGGAATGTGATCCATTAGCACGATTAGTTCTCATTACTGGAATACTTGTTTGCAAACGTGTATGTGCAGGGGCCTGAAAACAGCAATACGAATAAGGATAAAACCTTAGCAGCACAATGACATCAGAGGAACATTCAAAGGACAGAGGTTAGTGATAAGAACATTGCCAAACTGCAATGCAGGATCATGGCTGAGTTCAAAGGGAGATTCCTTTAATCGGTGGTAATCGTTTTTACGATTACCACCATAACGACACTGACAAGTCCTACAATTAAAAGACGAATCTGTAAAAAAAAAAAAAAAAACGATGTAAAGAAAAGCAGACTTACCTGTATACAGAAGTTGCAGCTGTCCAATTGGCGCAGGATGCTGACCGCAAGGGAGTCCGACTACTGAGGTCCGTCAGGAGCCTTTAATGTCAGTGCGACTTCTAATCCTTTTAATTTAAAGTGTCAAACTCCGCAGGCTAAGTGTTGAAACACTTAACCAAACATTGCAGCTTTAAATTAAAAGGAAAATAAGTTACACGGACGTTAAATGCTCCTGACGGACACCTCTTACAGATTCGTCTTTTATTTGGAGAACTTCTCGGTGTCAGAATATTGTATGTACCCCAACCCCTTTAATGCAGTTAACGCTCCAATCCTTACACCGACCACCATAGGTCTGTATATGACCACGGAATGCTGAGTGGAGCGAATAAGATCGAAAAGCCTGTATGTATGGTGGATTTGTCTGCAACTCTCTTCCATTTATGTATGTATGGGCTAATTTATATGGCGCCACAAAGAATACACATTTATGCCTTACCGCATAAATGACAAACTTAATGGGAGGAACAACAAGGTGCAATTCGCATGCCACTTCCTACAATCCCCATGATTATCTCAATGAAATTTATTTTTTTTGCCAATGCGGCCGACTTCCATAATCAAGGCAGCCGACCAGCCAACTGCACTAAGACCTGCTGTCTAGAAACATCTGTGTGTACAAGCTCATATATATATATGTTTATCATCCTAACCACGTCTTACCTTTAGCTGCCCTGGTAGGGAAAGACCCTGGAACCGTCTAACGTGTTCGGAGGGGATTGGCAGGGAGTGCGCAGCAGTGACCTCATACTGAAAACAAAAACTGGTCCTGGGCACGTGAGGTCCTTCAGTGAGGTCCACAAAGTCACCAAACCTGAAGAAATAAAGGCAATGTGGGTGGTTTCAGCCGTGAAGTAAAGACAGACAAATTAGAATTATAGACGAAAGCATTCCATGGCCTATCATTTGTAATATGGATATTTAGTCCAATATAGGCCATCTTTCTAATGGAATCACCAACATATTGCATTCAACACAGAATCTGCAGCAAGTTAGTCTAATGATGGCGCCTTCTCAACCGGTGACTATCGTAGGCTGCTGCTCCTACACGGTTGCAAAAAAGTTACTAAGAGACCAAAGGACCACATTTCAGTCCCCTGAAATATATCATGCTGCTCAATTGGGTGCAATATATTGGACATCACTAACCTAAGGTAACGTCATCTTAGGACATCTATCTAATATTACACTGCACCCAATAAGTCCCGACACCTGGTCCCATCTCCCATGCAGTCACCTGTCCCAGAATCCTCTCAAAAGACAGTTATTACATAAATACACGAAAAGACAAAGTACACCAATACATAGTTCAATACAATTGTAATTAAAATACTAAAATGATTTAATGAGTTATGATGAGTAAGGCTCCCCTGATGTGAAATATAAGGATAACAGTGGTCACTGGGGTGTTCCGTAATCTGCATAGAAGGACTGCAGATTGAGACCTAGTAACCTCATTATATTTCTCGGAAGGATGTTTTAGCTGCTACAAAGTAACCCCAGCAGTTAACATAGGATTTAGGAATCAGCCCGATTTCATAAGGAAGAGTCAAGTCACAATATCTATCCTAATAACCCATGCGGTTGTCTATGGCCTTGTAGAAAAATCAGATCAAACTCTGCTTCCTACCTGGATAAAATAGCCAACCTACCCATAATACCCCTCTGCGGGTGTTCACGTCCATTCAGACCAACACTAACCTGTGCAGCGTTACCTTTCCTTGGGGGTGCTGAGCTGCCTTTTCTTCCAGCATGATCAATTTGTACCTGTGAAAGTAAAGGTCTCCATCACTACATTGATTAGTAAGAACTTTAATTGTGACATATAGAGGGATAAATGGGGAGTACAGAGGGATGTTGTAACCAACAACCTGTAAGCCCAGTACTCTCGCCTCATAGACAAAGGGAATCAGCAGCCTGTTGTCATCTCCGTATCTTGGTGTGAATGTGCACCAAAAAATAGCTACTAAGACTTAATAATCTGTGATGTGAAATACATACTGACGGCTATAACATGTTCCCCTTGGGTCAAACTTCTTTTTTTTTTTTTTAAAGGCCTTTCTGTTGGTTTTGACCAATACACATCTTTAAAAACCGAGATTTGACTAACTGGCTCAAGTTCTACACTGCCGACCCCTGTTGTCAGGTTGTGATGTTGAAAATGAAGTCTACTTTTGTACAACCCCTCTATTTAATTTCATCTTCCCCTTCAAGTAGCAAACAGCAACCAGCTACGGACTCCCGTTACCTGGAGCTGGGATGATAGATGGTGTTGCTCGGCCTGGGATTGTCAGACCGGACGGAGTTACGACAGAGTCGCAGAAAGAGTCTCTTTAAAGTCCAACCTAGAGACACTCACAGCTACAATCTTCATTCATTTATGTCTTTCTACTATAATATAGTTCTGTTAAACCTAATTTATAACTTCATCACCAGGACTGTCTGTGCTACATGTTACTATGTTGTTTTTCTTTATATTGGTAGAAATGAGCTTTCCCACATAAAGTGTGCCTGTAGGTATGACAGGCAGGTCCTGCAAATTAAATCTTGTTTTGCATTTGGGCTTTTAAGGAGGCATACAAGTGCCCGTAGCCAGCTCCTGATCCGGCCTGCTCCTCCCATCAGAACAAGTAAAGTTTTGCAGTCCACATCATTTTTACATGTCAGTTTCACGCTCCTTGCATAAGTTCTTGTGCATCCATGCAAGAATAGGTGCATTAAATGACAAAGCGTAATTTGTGCAGCAGGTCTACAGTTTTGCACGTCTGGAAATGACCCTTAAGGCAACTGCACACGGTCCTCAGGCCGAACTACAGAGACATTGCTACATTCGACCACACATGTGGGAAGGTAAATCACACTGTTCGTCTCGTATCATGACCTTCAGATCATATTTTGCCCCATGCCCAATGATCCAATAAATTTTCCCCATTTTCAAAATACAGCTATGAAGGTAAGTTTGATATATGACACCTACCAAGATACAGTAACTGTAATGCCTGTTTTTTCATGAACCTTATCAGTCATGAAAATAAGTTTCTATGACCATTGCAACCTTCCTTCATGCGATGGACCAGTGATAGGAAACCTGAGATACGTCAGGGCGGCCCTCTATCCTTCAAATGGGCCGCACATTACCAGTTATGGCAGAAAAAATGTAAGACACTACATCCAATCAAAGAAATCTGTAATAACATATCAGCAGGGATTTTAAACAAGTGTTACCCACTATAACAAATCTGACAATCAAGCAGGAAGAAGCTGGGGGCCGCAGGGGCCAGATTGGACGGCCTCATGCGGTCCTAGGGCCCATCACTACTATAGACCCCCCTGAAGTGTGTTCATTTGTACTTTGCACCCGCTAACGTGCCTAAAGTTATTAAAAGTACCACCTAATTAGAGTATATACCAGACCATTTCTTGTGGATTTAGAGGTCTTAAAAATACCGCATCTGTTAGGTACAATACCTCCCAAACGTCTCCAACCAATTCTGACCATATACATATTTTAAAGCAATGACAAACTTAAATTCAGTTTTTTAATGAGAAATTATTTAAAATGAGAAAAACACTTCTGAAAAGTCTGAGGGCTCATTCACATACAAGCTGAGAAAATGGGTAAAAATGCATTAAAACTAACATGCTCTTCAGATGCGTTTAGTGACATATTAGTGATGCTTTCTCCCAACACAATGTATTGTACAGGCAGCACATGAACCCATAAGTAATAGAACTTCCCATGTAATGGTAGAAACCGCTCAGCCACATGGTCAGTATTATAAAACACCGACTATATTGAAGAATGACGTCTTTAAATTCACCGTTAAGACCTAACTTTTGCTAAATCAATTATGTTTACAGGAAACACTTAGATAGATTGCTTTGTTCACTGAAATGTGGAATTAAATGTTATAAAGCTGTGGTACCAATTAACAGCTTTATCACATATGTTGCAGAAATTATAGCTGTGATTTGCCTAAGGGCAATGGTTGTTTTCTGTCCGTCAGGTTCTATGTACACATACGGATGCATTCAATCCACACTGACAGAATCCATTCATTCAGGGCGTCCATCCGGCCCGCGCTGCATATGAGACGCGATGAGCGAAGAGCTGTATTACCAGAAGACATGTAGTCATTTTCAGTCACATGACAGAACACATGACAACTCCCACGTAAAAACAAATCAAAAATTCTTATAGATAGTTCAGAATTCGTTTGTACTGTGAGATTGCTGTTCTGTTCTACCTTGTAATTGTCCAACTTCTGGGAGCAATTTCAATAAATCTCAATTACTTGTACACCAATATTCATCCCTAGCGGGGTTATTCACCATCATACAACACCTCACCCTAAATAGCAGTCTACCCCTCCAAACCCTAAAGTAGCAGTCAGACTGGTTCTTGTGCCATAGTGGCACTAAAGCAGTTATTTGGATTGCCAAATGGGTAAATTTGAGATTTAGATCCATAAAAACTGGCAAAAATAATCAACACTTGGCACTGCGGTCAGCATTGCTGCCTCACAGTGCTGGGGTCATGAGTTTGATTCCAAACAGGGCCCTACTGTGTGGCGTTGGTATGTTTTCCCTGTGTTCGTCTGGGTTTCCTCAGTTTCTTCCCACAGCCCAAAAACATACTTCTAGGTTAATTTTCTTCTGACAAAAAGTGTGTGTTTAGATTGTAAGCTCCAGTGGGGCAGGGAAGGATGTGAATGGTTATGCATTCTCTGTACAGTGCTGAGTAATATGATTGGCGCTATATTAACAACAACAACATCTGATTTAACGCAACCTAATGGCTATCAGAAGTGTCATTAAGCCTGGATGGCTAACGACCTGTGACTTGCCTGGTAGCAGTCATTGGCTGACTGCATTAATTGGGCCCGAATTAGAAGACCCAAAAATAATTTTGCCCAATCGGGCCACACACAAACAGGAATCCAGTCTTATGTCACACAGAACAAGCAACGGGATGTGGACATGGAGATCAGGTGGGTAGCCATATTACTATCCTAGATAGTCATATTTTGAAAAGGGAAGACTAAGTTATAGGAACACATTCAAGACAAATGAAACATTAGCTTCATTTTTTGAAAAACGTCTCTGTAGGATTGCAGCTTCATGGAGAACTCGCGGTAGTTACCCAAAGACCTGGCCCAGAGAGCGCACTCTGGAACGGTGCATTGTAATAGGCCGAGCGGTCTGGGAATATTACAAACAATTGCGGAGGCTACTAGAGGATTTCAATGGACTGGACAAAAGCTTATGGTTAAAGCACAATGCATATACATTTATAAAAAACATACAAAAGAAGATATTCCTTTAAAAAAAACAAAAATAAACACATACACAGAAAAAAGCAAGACACTCAAGGTTGGTCCATTGTCAGGTGGTTTATATTCAGAGACAAAATCTTTGTACAGCGTGCACCAGTGTCACTAACATTTTATCCTTACAAAGGCCGGCACACAGAATAATAACCGGCAGATTTAACCAGGGCACAAAGATAAAGATTTTATCCAAAGAGTAAGATATTCCCCTTAACTATTACACTGGGCTTCTGCTCACCTGCATTCAGTTAAGAGTCTGAATAAATTTGAAACACTTTGCACTTCTCTTTATACTTATTCTGAGGTGAAAATGTCATTCCTTTCTTTACATCTAGGCACGAATTGTATCTGTGCCCCGCACGCAGGCATTACGTGAGCTTAGCCAATACGAATGGCATCAATGAGGACACAATGATTTGTAATATCCTCATGACTACAAGATGTCTGCCTCCACTGTGTGAAGGGAAACAGGTAGACTTCAGGCCAATAATTACATCTGAACAATGACCTAAAGAATAAATCATAAGTCTATACATTAAACCTCAGCTAAAAAGGTGAGGCTGCAGAATATTCTCATTCACAGGGGCAGATAGCCTCATGTAAGGCGTGTTCTGATGCTGAGAGCATAGAGAAGAAACTGCACTCAGCAATGGGGGAATGCTGGTTAGTCTTTGATGCCCAGCTAAGACCCTGCATGCTGCGTTTCATCATCATTTAGTTATATAGCGCCACTGATTCCGTAGCGATGTACAGAGAACTCATTCACATCAGTCCCTGCCCTATCGGAGCTTACAGTCTAAATTCCCCAACAGACAGACAGACTAGGGTCAATTTTGATAGCAGTCAATTAACCTACCAGTATGGAGTGTGGGAAGAAACCGGAGCACTCGGAGGAAACCCACACAAACACGGGGAGAACATACAAACTCCACACAGATAAGGCCATGGTTGGGAATTGAACTCAAGATCCCAGTGCTGTGAGGCAGAATTGTTAAACCACTTAGCCACTGTGCTGCCCATGTTTCATGCAGATATTGGGATCACTGATCCTTATGCTGTATTCTGTTGTCAGCGCAGTTCGGATTGCACAATACAGGAATATACAGTGTTCTGACACAAGTCTGTCTAGACTCCATAACATTTAAATTTCCGCAATATAAAAGGTAGAGATTATGGTGTAAATTATAGACGCCATTCAGGGAGATACAGGAGCATAGCAGTACATGTACCCATGGAGATCTATGGAACGTCCTTCCCCCTAACAACAAACTTAGGCTACTGATGTAGCTCAGAAAATTTGGTCCACCTTACAAATGGGTCAGGACCTGTCTATATGACCTTCAAATAAAATGTAGTAGTGTACTGTTAGTACATGTTCTTTACATACCTGCATTAAATACATAAATTACTAACATATTTGCAATATCTGGCACAACCATGACAGTTGGTCATAGAGGGCAGAAGCAACTGGACCACTATCTAAAAAGGGCAGAATGAATGGAATTTGGACAAACCCAACATTAATTGCATAAATTATACATCAAAATTATATATTGGTTTCAGTGCTACAGTAGTACAAAATATAGCAACTGTCCCCACACACTGTTCAATATGTTTTTCCATCGAGTGGTACAGCTAATCATTCTCTGTGTACCCCAGGCAGCCATTGGACAGCAGGATAGACAAAGAAAGAGCAAAATTAAATCACAATATTCCTGAAAATGCTACAGAAATGCCAATTTTAGCTGCTGGTACTGGACTCAGGGCTGCTCCGGTGAAGCTGTGAAACAAGCAGCATATACATGCATTATTTCCGAGAGCATTCAAATTTAATAATCAGATTCCCAATTGTAAAGCGCTACGGAATCTGCTGTCGCTATATAAATAAATGTTGATGATGCTGTTGATCAGATTGCTCCGCCCCCCACAGCAGCATTAAGAAAACAAAACAAAAACACAAATCTCCCACCAGGCTCTTCACAATAGATGCTGAAACTCACGGACGGGTTTACAAGGGCTCCACACACCCCCTAATTGCAATTTAAAGAGCAGTAGGGTTGAAAATGCATTTGAATTGTAGTAGGAAGTGTTCTGCACTCTTATGAACAAAACGTATGTTAGAAAATCACCATCAGTTGCTCGCTGCACTCTGCAACATATCCGACATGCCAAGTAACGGATTTGGGTCGAGTAATTAGACCGCTCCCATTGTCTCAATGTAAACATCATTTTCCATACTTTTTCCCACCACCGACTGCACAGCTTTTCTCTGCAGAACATTTCTACCATGACAGAAGTGTATCTGTTCTCAGCACATACCATATATAAAGCACAGAAAATATGGTGCAAAAATATTTGGCCGATTCTATAAATTTAGTCAAATTTCAGAGATTGCAGGGAGCGAATTCATTCATTCTTGCTAAAATGCTGACAAATAAATAATACCCACTGTATTATCAGGTAACCCTGTCCCCATTTACAAAGCTGCAGTGACCAGCATTCAGTGTATCACTGGAATATTGCTGCTCTACCATTACATCCTATAGGGGCTGATCATGCAGAGATAACGGGACCATACATCACAGTCCCAACACTGGCTTTATAGAGGCGGCACTGTTTAAAATAAAGAAAAATAATAATAATAATAAAAAATGCATGCACCCTTCTCCAAAACGTCAACTCCAGCGGAAGACTGATGTTCCCCTGCAATAGTGAAAACAAGTCCCAGGAGGGAAACCAAGGGCTGGTGCGGCTTTGGGGTGTGAAAAAGACAGCTATTTCCCCTTGCTGAAAGCACTGGGTAGCTTGAGACCCCTGAAGTGGTCAGAATTGATCATTTCATAATGCTCAGCACTCAAAGAGGATTTTTGAGTTTCTTTATTCTCAAAAAACAAAAATCGTATAAATTTATGTAGTTTGTTTTGATTAAATCTCATTTGGTATAATGGACAGGGGTCGTATGAGATGGGTCAAGCTGTTTATTTGAGACACACACAGACTACAGACCAGCCCTTCTCTGGAGCCCGATATGCTCAGGACCTCCTTCTTATAGGGGGCAGCAGGCGGTCCAATACTGAGATTTTGGGAAGGCGGCTATGCTGTTATTTTCTATACACAGTCTGTCTTGGTTCTATGACATCCATTTTCCATTTTCAAATCCTAACTGCGGTTATTTGTCACTTTTGAGCAAAACATTGTCAGAATCTCCGCACACTAAAATTCTGGGGGTACAAACACTGTAAAGCTCAGAGTGACAGCTGATCACGGCTGCTCCCAGTCTTAAGCTGGGTACACACTACAGGTTTTTCACCCAATTATAAGTCCAATCACACGATAAACCACCGTTCGGCCCAATATCTCAGTAGTGCGTACACTCCCACGATCAATGATTATCGTTCCAAAGCACATTGTATCGTTTGATTTGATTTTAGAAACAGACTAAAAATCTCTATAAACTATGGAACGTTGCTGGGCAAATGTGGAAGTGTGTACGCACTCGTGATCAGCGGTGTAGGCAGATCTCCATAGAGTTTACAAAGTCAAATCTTTTCAGCAGATGGTTATGACAGATGAAGAGCACAGATCTGAAGGTAAATCTTGCAGGTGTGTACAAGATGAATCTGCTGATCGGGACTTTCAGTCGTTGGTAAATCGTTAATGATATTGCAACAGGAGAAATTTTCTTTAGTGTGTACCAAGCTTTACTGTAGAACAGATACACCTAATTTTTACTCTAAGCAGGCAGGAAAGGATGTTTTTCTATGAATGTTTTCATTTTCATACTATTATGATTTATTCTGAATTTTGAAGAGTACATTAATGTATAAAATGGAATAAAGTAACTCACGGATTGTGCTGAAATATCTCTCTCGCCACCTTTTCATCTACTTCCAAACACTCAAATGGGAGATCTCTGCTTATAAGTCTAAGTGCGTCCTTGGTGAATGAATGAAGATTCTCCTTTAGAAGAAAAACACATTGAGAACAGGAAAGGATTTGTACAATTTACTGCTCACATTTAATAAATGTAGTATATCCATTGAAAGCCACATAAGTGATGTCCGAGTACATCTGCTAATTAGCATTTACTTAACCAGATGAAATTATACATTTTTCTTTAAAACATTAAGGGCATCATTTAGAGTTTGCTCCTGGACACGTCAATAGAAGGGGTGAAAATACATTTAGCTTTGCATGCAGGGAAAATACTTGCATGCAGCATACATAGACAGGGGAGCTTTATATTTAAACTGAAATTTAGAGTTAACGCTAAATTTGTCTGCACATTTTACATTGCCCCCCTCCACCCTGCAGTGCAACATGGTTTGCACATATGCTCTTTTTATTTGCTACTCTAAATGAGATCCAAAGACTTTATCATGTTTTAATTACATTTACTATTCCTTCCGTAAATAGAAGTGGCAGGTGTCATCTTTCTTTTCACTCTACAGGAATTGCTGATGAATGTGTGTCTTTTATATTTTCTTGATAGATGCCACTGGCATTTAGGTGGGGTTACCAACCAAAAAGGGGCAAGCTGATAGAAGAAAGGGGGTGTGGAAGGGGCTACCAAAAGAAAAAAAAGGGGAGAGAGCTGCCAGCAGGAGAAAAAGGGAGAGCTGCCAGCAGGAGAAAAAGGGAGAGCTGCCAGCAGGAGAAAAAGGGAGAGCTGCCAGCAGGGGAAAAAGGGAGAGCTGCCAGCAGGGGAAAAAGGGAGAGCTGCCAGCAGGGGAAAAGGGGAGAGCTGCCAGCAGGGGAAAAGGGGAGAGCTGCCAGCAGGGGAAAAGGGGAGAGCTGCCAGCAGGGGAAAAGGGGAGAGCTGCCAGCAGGGGAAAAGGGGAGAGCTGCCAGCAGGAGAAAAGGGGAGAGCTGCCAGCAGGAGAAAAGGGGAGAGCTGCCAGCAGGAGAAAAGGGGAGAGCTGCCAGCAGGAGAAAAGGGGAGAGCTGCCAGCAGGAGAAAAAGGGAGAGCTGCCAGCAGGAGAAAAAGGGAGAGCTGCCAGCAGGGGAAAAGGGGAGAGCTGCCAGCAGGAGAAAAAGGGAGAGCTGCCAGGAATGAATATAACTGATATCAGGAGGTGAGCACTAAATAGTTAAGGTGGTTGTCCACTTTTGGATAATTTCTATTTCAATATAATGGAGTCTGCAGACAGCAGAACACAATTGCAGTCAGTAGAACAGGTAGTTATTACTACTGGGTGTTCCAGTAGTAAGACCAGCAACCAGGGACAGAACAATGCATCATCTGGCCCCATAGAAAAACCTGGGTAGGGGTCAGAGGAAGCTGTTCTCTGCCTGCAGGCCCCCCTCTCTGCTCTAAATAGTGCAGAGCCCCTTCTGGGCATGCGCAGTGCGGAACACGCCCCCTTACAAGAGGCCTCCTCCCCTGCTCTGCGGAGGCAGAGCAGGCGCCTAGTAACCCCCGCACTTATTATAGCTCCGCCCCTGCCCTTAATACACCATGGTCCGTGTGAAATCTAACGCTGTGGAACCTGTAAATCAATCTGTAGTCAACTAATGTCATTACTGTATTGTTGGTTTCGATAATATTCAATAGCAGCACTATAAATCACAATATTTCTTCTTATCAAATACATCCAATTATCATATGACCCCTTTGATATCAATAAATGTATTTACTACTGTGCAAATATACTGCTCTCCCTAACCATTAATAAGGATTTAAGCCAAGGGGAATTTAGAGATTACAGTGTTTATGATTGTTATCAAACCAACACCTCCTGTACTATTTTTGAATGCCATCTAAAATAATGAAATTGAAAATGTATTTTAAGATAATCTGTCATGTTTCATTTAAAGGACAATGACAGTTGCTTTATGCACAATATATGACACAAAAAGACCAGATCCCCAATGCTGGCTCCTAGTCGGCTTCCTCCCAGTCACAGTGCGCAGGGGAGCTGCAGGAGGAAGCCGTTCGTCAGCGGATATGAACCAGTCTCCACAGTCAACATAGCACAACAGAGATATTTCATGGTCTATACTGTGTGGAAGGAGCACTGGGGTGCTATGTTTTTTTTAAGGACAGACAAAATGCACAACGCAGCATGATAAATGTTCCTTAAATGAAACATGACATCCTCTTTATCAAGAAAAAAAAAAAAAAAAAAAGAACACTTATTATATTTACCATTCGGTTAGTACACCCTTTCTTCAGCACAACTTGTTATAATCCTCAGATATTGCTGTTACAATTGCTATTCATGGAGCACATTTAATCAGTGTTAGAACTGAAAGAGCAATAGCGCCACCCGCTGGATACAATACATTTATAAAATCACCTTCATCACAGAAAACACCTTTCAGTTCATGTACTTTATGTAATATTCGAAGCATTTTTATTTTTTAAATCGGATGCAAAATCTGTACATTCTTTTAAAAGCGATACCCCTTTATGTAGCACCTTAAATAAACTGTACAGCACAACCTGCTTCATTATCTGCTTATGGTTCTACCATAACACCTTCAAAACTCCTTTCAAGCCACGCTTGCTGAGTAACACAGACAAATAAGCCCCATGAGCTCTACAGCTAACCCTTGTTTGCTATATGCACTTAATTGTCATCTACTCTGCCTATTTACCTATAAACGTAACAGGCAGGGACCCCGAATACTAAATATTGTTCCCTCTACTGTATCTTTAGACATTTGTAAAGCTCAGATAAGTACTGAGTGATGCTAAATAAACGGAAACACACATACATTATATATAAAAGGTCACACAATATAGTTAAAAATGCTTTGGTTAGATATTGAAAAAAAACTTACAAAATAAACCAGCAAATCCATAGCACATCGTCATGGAGACGTGTGTTCTCCTTCATTATCTATGTTCACCTAAACTAAGTAGGTAACCTTGTCACCTATGATGAGTAAAGGACGCATCTGCTTCAAGACTATCGGGTATGACCTGACCATGGTGCCAGTCTTAGTATTGTCATTATATAACGGGAGCTGGGCAGATGGCAAGTTACATGCTGAATACAGACGTCATAATGTAAAAATTTAATTTTATGTTGCGGGATGAGATTTATAAATTTCAAGTGGTGGAGATTGTACATCGAGTTGAAAAGCCCCCTGTAGAATTATTTGACTTTTACATGTCCTTTTGGGCAGCACGGTGGCTCAGTGGTCAGCACTTCTGCCTCACAGCACTGGGGTCACGAGTTCATTTTTCCGACCATGGCCTTATCTGTGTGGAGTTTGTATGTTCTCCCCGTGTTTGCGAGGGTTTCTTCCGGGTGCTCCGGTTTCCTCCCTCACGCCAAAAACATACTAGTAGGTTAATTGGCTGCTATTAAATTGACCTTAGTCTCTCTCAGTGTCTGTGTGTGTGTGTATGTTAGGGAATTTAGACTGCAAGCTCCAATGGGGCAGGGACTGATGTGAGTGAGTTCTCTGTACAGCGCTGCGGAATCAGTGGCGCTATAAACATAGCTGATGATGAAGACTATATGTAACTAGTGCTTTATCGTTTTCACTATAAGGACAGGTGAGTCTACAGCAAGTAAAGTATAAGAAATAAAAATCTTGTATTTGGATGTGCACTAACGTTTCAATTAATTTCTTTATATAGACTATCAGAGAGCAAATATATATCAACGCCTATATAAACGAAATACCTAAACTAACTCTGGCCAGCAGACTGTTCCATCCTTTTGCTGAATGCTGACATCCTAAGATATCTCCTTAGGAGTATGGAGCTTCTCTATCTAGCATCACTCTGAGGCAGTACATAACCTACAGGCTTGCAGCCTCTTAGGTAACAGAAATGCTATGTAGCTATTGGTGAATTCTCTATTATTAGCAGGTGATGTCACAGCAACCGAAGCAAGCAAGCTGTGCTCTGCCATTTATGCTGGAGCAGGAAAGAAACATAAATGTTACTTTGCAACAAATCTGCAATACAAGGTCATGATAACACTGAGCAGTGCGTTTTTTCTTCATGCTTCAATACAGAGTATTTACAGCTTTGAAGGGTTTAGTTGTCTTTTAAGCTGGTTTTGGAAGTCCAGAGTCTGGAAGAACAAATGTAAGACGGTCATTGAGAAGGATTCAACACACATGACTGCGGCCATAACAGATTTGTTGCTTCACAAGAGACTGGGTGCTGGAACAAAATATTACAATTACAATAAACGTGGCATAAAATCACATCAAATGTAACTCACCTTTGTTGGCTTCCAATCATCCAGCCTGTTGTCCAACACCACATCATAGCAGAAGGCCCCAGAGATGACTGTATGTACAGAACACACAGAAATATAGGATGTTAGATGGATAACATTTCTACATAAGCTGCCAGTAAGACAGGATTAACTAAAGCTTTGGCATGCTGCAATGCTCTGACATGTAATATACATGTAGGACATTTCTAGGTCCTGACAAACTAAGCGTGTCTATATTATATTTATCCGACGATGAAACAAACCTCCAGTTTCTGCTGGACACTAGGAAAACTAGAACATTTTTACCTGTCAAAGTAAAATAAAAGTAGTTACAATATTAGACTGTCTACATAACACGATGTTCAATGTATTGAGTATAGGAAGAATGATGTAAAGAATAAATAGGAGGGAGATGTTGGAGAATTAAATATGCAAAAAGATTTAATGACCGGGGAAACAAGCTAAAGGACGTCTATGAGTTCCACAGTTTATTGTAGGTTTTGACAGAGTCCAATAGACTGGTATTTGATTTTCCATTGATCATCATCATCAGCTATTTATATATATATGGTTGGGAATTGACCCTATTGCTGTGAGGCAGAAGTGCTAACCACTAAGCCACTGTGATCATAATTTTAATAACACATTCTTTAGCTGTGGGCAATAAGAAGGTTACTCTCTATCTCTCATCTACCTAAGCAGAAAATATGGGACCTGAATCTGAAGCCTGGTGGCTTGTCACCCAATATAATAATATTGAGGGCTTTTTGCCAAATGGCCTTCCAAGTACTCACACAAGTATGATGGGACACTGGGTGAGAAATCTGTCAAGACAGACACATTATTGTCTTCACCTGGAAATACTGTATAGTGTACAGTAAAAGTGGATGAAATGATTAAGAGTAACAGAAAACGAGTAGAAAACTTTCACCAATGTTATAAGCAGAATAAGGTTATAACTCCTCTCACATGTGTGCTTTGCCCATCTATATAACTTACATCTTCGGGACTCTCCACCTTTTCCCTGCACACAGCATCTGTGCAACATTAGCTTTATAGGTGCTGTTATTGATTTTGTGTTCCTTGTTTTTTTAGTTACAAATTTGGATCAGCGAGGAAAAAATTAAATATAAAGTAAAAGTAGATCATATGAAAAATTTCCACCTTCCACTGTCTCTTTTCCTTCTAAGGCTGGGTAAACACTACAAGGTATTCAGCCGATTATCGGGGGAATCACACGATAAACGACCGTTCTGACCGATATCGCATTAGTGTGCATGCTGCAACAATGTACGAATATCGTTCCAAAGTATATCGTATAATTTGATTTTTAAACCAGACTAAAAATCTCGTTCAACAATGGAACATTGTCGTGCCGCTTCTGCAGTGTGTATGTACTCAGGACCGGCAGTGTCCATAGATTCTATGGAGTGTGCAGAGTCATGATCTTTTCAGCCGATGGTTATGACAGATCTGAAGGTAAATCTTGTAAAACGTGTTTAGTGTGTACACATGAATCGTCATTACTTTAATCGTTGGTAAAATTGTTAACAATATCGCATTGGGAGAAATTTTCTGTAATGTGTACCTAGCCTAACTGTACCACTCCACTGTTAGCCGTACAGAAATGCCAGTCACCAATGTCTGCTTATATATTAGTGGCTGATAACGCTGCTGCCTTACAGTAGCCACAGGCACTTTCCCCACCAGTGATTGCATTTGTTATTTCACGTACTTATTTTATGAACTATTTTCTGCAGACACTTGTTCTCTCTCAAAGTATATTCAATTATTACTAGTTCATACAAAGTGTGCTAACAATGTATAACTCTTAGGTGACATTTTCATCACCCACCATAAGAAGAGTATAAATTATATGTTAAACTAATTTATAATCTAAAATAATGCAAAACATCTGTTAAACCATAACATATTCACATATTAAAAGAATTGTGAAAAATGTTTAAGTTCATTTACAGCAGAAAACATGCCGACAGGTCCACAAATCACAAAAGTGGCAGAAATGTGGCTAAGTCTGCTTCATACTGTCGCCCCCCACAGCGGAGGCAGCCACTTCTAAAGAATGCAGCATGGTGGCTCATTGGTGCCTCACAGCACTGGGGTCATGACTTTGATTCTCGAACATGGCCTTATTTGTGTGGAGTTTGTATGCGTGGGTTTTCTCCAGGTACTCTGGTTTCCTCCCACACTCCAAAAATATACTAGTAGGTTAATTGGCTGCTATCAAATTGACCCTAGTCTGTGTGTTAGGGAAGTTATACTGTAAGCTCCAATGGGCCAGGGACTGATGTGAATGAGTTCTCTGTACAGCGCTGTGTAATCAGTGGTGCTATATAAATAGCTGATAATGATGATGATGATGATGAATGTAGTCTATCAATTCACAAGGAACTAGTGACATTGCTGAGGGGGGAGGAACTATGCTCTCAGTTCTCACTATGCGTCACATGCCGCAATGATGGCGCCATTTCCTAGTGAACGGATAGGGTGACGTCACAAAATAGCTGGCTCTCTGGTTCTATTTTAGTTGAGCATCAACTTTACACATTCATCATCAGCTCCACCAATTTTCACAGCGATGTACACAGAATATTTGGCATTCACATCAGTCCCTGCCCCATTTGAGTTTACAGTCTAAATTCCCTGACACACACACACGCAAACACAGGGAGAACATACAAACTCCACACAGATAAGGTCCTGGGGCCTGATTCATTAAGGATCTTAACTTAAGAAACTTCTTATTTCAGTCTCCTGGACAAAACCATGTTACAATGCAAGGGGTGCAAATTAGTATTCTATTTTGCACATAAACTAAATACTGACTGTTTTTTCATATAGCACACAAATACTTGATAGCTTATTTGTACACTGAAATTTAAAGTTGATATTTGTGTGCTACATGAAAAATCAGTCAGTATTTAACTTATGTGCAAAACAGAATACTAATTTGCACCCCTTGCATTGTAACATGGTTTTGCCCAGGAGACTGAAATAAGAAGTTTCTTAAGTTAAGATCCTTAATGAATCAGGCCCCTAGTCAGGAATCAAACTCATGACCCCAGCACTGAAGTGCTAGCCCCTGAGGCACCGATTCCAGAATATGTTTATCGGGCAGCCAATATATATATACACAAAGTACAGAGGAAACCACATTACTGAGGTTCCAACACAATGATACACTGACACTAGCTAAAAAAGGTATAGAACCCCCACTTAAAACATAACCTTCACTTCTTGTCATTCACACTGATCAGCAATTAAACAAATAACAAAAAAACAATGTTGATTACTGCGAACCGAAAATAATATTATTGTGATAAGAACCACGAGGGACTCTGCAGAGATATTTTATGGCAGGAGATTTACAAGAATGTGCTGTAAGGATTACTGCCACCTAATCACCACTGTCAGTAAATCTAATTGAGTCCAAATTACTTTTATTCATGCACTAATCTAAATGAGCAGTTCCTTAAAAAAATGTAAATGACTTGAACATATTGCAAGATGATATTATTATACTCTAAGGTCTCTCCCTCCAGTGACAGCAGTGTCTCTGACAGGGGTGGGGGGGGGGGGGGGGGACCAAGCAGATCTGCAAGGAGTTTAGTTAAAGAATAACCTTCTCCTATCTGAAAACAATAATAATTAACAAAAATATTTGAGAGCACATAAATGTGTTTACCTGCAGCAGATGCACCTGTGTGGTATACAATCTCGGCACGCATCCACTGACCAGGGTGGTTGCTGCAGTAACTGAGCTCTTGAATAGCATTGATATATCTTGAATAGGAAAACAAAACCTTCTTTCGGCGTGTGGTAATATACAGGGAGCATCAGTGTGCAGAACCTGCATCTAGCTACAAACTGTCTGAAGCACAAATATGTGCCTAGATAGTTCTTGGAATTTTGGATTTTCTCTGGCTACTTTTCTATGCATACTGGCTATTCTAAAGCCCACGCACCCCTCTCATTCCTAGGTTAGGTCTTAAATTCTGTAACGTAGTAGGTATATAGTGGCAAAACAAGTCTTAACCAGCCTGCACCTCTCATATCTCACATAACTATGGACTACAGCAACAGGTACTTTTATAGTCATTTAGTGTTCCCCAGATCCACAGACATAAAGGGTAGGAGACAGTGTTCTGTTACTTGAGGTTAACTTTACCCTGTTTTTATAGTAGAGATGCTCACTGACCCCCGTGAAGTGGTTTTGGATCTGGATTAGCTTTGTGTTTTGGCAAAACCGCCCTCGTGTGGTTTGGTTTGGGTTTTGATCTGTATTTTTTTAGAAAAATTGCTAATATGCTAAAATCACATAATTTTGCTCTTTTTTTGATCCTATATTATTCTTAATCTCAATAACACTAATTTCAAGTCATTTGCAGTCAATTTTGAGCACCTCACAGGTCACAATATTATTTTCATACACTTTCGGACAAATACTGCAGCGACCTGGCTGGACAGTAAGTGACAGAGCAATGACAAACACACGGCAGTTCCTAGCACATCTAGGAAGCATTGGCACACAGCAGTGGCAGAAAAGAAAAGTGGTGCAAGATGGAATCGTCCATGGGCCCTCCCATCCACCCTTATGTTGGATCTTAAAAAGGACATGTACACTTTAACAAACCAAGCACTTCAGCCACAAAAGTGCCACTCCTTGTGGCTGAAGTACTTGGTTTGTTTGGGCCCCCACAAAAGTAACAATGGGCTTAAGGCACCTAAGGTAATAGTGCTGTTAATGAACTCTACTGTGGCAAGATGTTGTCATCATCCTTAGCCTCATCCTCACCCTCATCAGTGTATACATCATCCTCACACATTGTTAATTCATCACCGCTGAAATCCACCATTACAGAAGTCCAATACCAAAGTGGCATCCCCAATTGGTGTATCACCGGCTACACTCGGGCTGTTCAGGCACACATCTGCAGAAATGTTGAAAGGGGCCTTCTTTATGGGTACACTATCAGAATGGTCACGATTACATATAGCACTCGTGGATGGACTCTCCTCAGGGATTTGTGTAATTTCTAAATCTGAACATACATTTTCCTCTAATGCTTATTGTTTTCTCCCAGCTCAGCTTTTACACGTAAAAGTATTTGGGCACCACTTTTGGAGTCCGAATGACAAGGTCTTGCTTCGTCATGACTGACCTTACAAGAAGAAATCTCAGTAACAGTTGCAGAACTCGCACTTATAGAGAAAGGCGAAGGCCTCATTCTTTCTTTGCCACTGTGTGTATAGAATGGCATGTTGGCAATTTTATTTTTTTCTGCAGATAACTTTGCCTGGATCACAGCTCTTTTTTTCTTGCCCAAGGTAAAAGGTGTTTTTTTTTACATATTTGTTTCCCTGACTTAAAAACACTATATACTTTTACATAGGCTTTACCAGATGACGTACAGGGATTATCATCATCATGACTGGTGGCAGCAGCTGCTTGCTGCTCCTGCTCTTCTGTGTATTGCTGTGAATCCATTTTGATAACACCATACACTTTGATTGCAAATTCAAAAGAAAAACCTACCAGGCCTAGTATTTGTATTTCAGCAATGATATTAGCAATGGAGCTCTTCTCTTTGTGTGTAACCTATATAACACCGTACAATTTGACTGCAAATCAGAAGAAAAGCCTGCAAGGCCTAGTATTTGTATTTCAGCAATGACAATTAGCAATGGAGCTGTTCTCTATGTGTGTTACCTATATAACACATTAGAATTTGATTGCAGAATTACACCAACCCTGACTGCACTAGTATTTGTATTTTTCTGCAATGAGAATTAGCAATGGAGCTCTCCTGAATGTCACTGTAGACTTTGTTGAACACTGCTACCCCTCCTCTTTCAATTCTATCTATTTGGCTGACCAACTGCTCCACACAGTGTGCTACTCCTTTTGTGTCTCTCTTTCAAATGGCGCAAAATCGCTGTGAAGTGCGGTATTTATAAATTTCAAAACTCGCAAGATCCAAGGACACAACAATGACGTTTTGCCTCGTTTACGATTCCCAAAAAGCGCAAAAACGTGATCCCCTAAGTTCGGGTGTGTTCGGTTCTCTAGGAACCGAGCCTGAGCGTCTCTAGTTTTTAGTGTGTACCACTATACCACTGTAGCATAAAAGCTGTGTGTAGTATTACCATGTATGTACCTATATGTTTATTCCGGTACATTCAGAGGTGGCATTGTTTAATCACATTGTGTGGAGTTAATTACATAACTGTTCATGTGTAACCAAATATTTTTGTTTGCATAAACCATATCGGCACTTCTTTAAAATTCAGCCAGGTGGGTGCCAGAGACCTCTGGAATAATAGGATGCAATGTTCAATCCTGGGCTTTTGATGCAGAGTGTGCAAGTATTGGAGGTAATGTCATTATGTGTTCTGTTAAACCTATTGTTTGAAAAAACCATCTTATAAACATGGCCCCATGTCAGCCCAGACATTGTGGCACCATGCAGCCTGCCCATAGGAAAGATCACTAGGTTTATGGGTATAAATATGGGACACAAAAACACTGGTGGTGTGTGCTACTTTGAGAGAAGTCTGAGCGGGGATCCAGGTCCCATCACAGATTCCTTTGTTGGTTTAGCTGGCCGTGTGCTATTCCTTTGTCTATAGCTAACTAAAGACTTAGCTACAGTGTTCTATCGTGGACTGTGTGAGTAACTACCTAAGGTTGTCGAGTCACCTGGCTATTGTTAAGCGTGTTTGTACATAGTGTTGTTACTACTTTGCATCATGTAGTTGTATTTTGCAATAAAATATACTGTTGTATCTTTCCTATCTACCTTATCTGTAAGTGATCTGTGAACCTAGGTACTGAAGTTTATTGAGTGAGCTACGGCTCTAGTACCCCGACATATGTTATCACAAGTAATGTACAGACTTTGGGGGTGGCCAAGGAAAAGCCCCCTCCATCCCTCTTCTGGCTCTTATAGTGAAGTGGGTATACTGTCTGTGTCACAAGCAATCCACAGATGACATATCTTCTAGTGCCTTAGGCAACAGTTTAGGTTGTCCTAGCAGTAGAGCCAGTTCGGGCCGTGTGCCTACAGGATTGGGGTGATCACTATACACATGGATCCGTGCTGTTGTTTTTTTTCTAAAATGTAGCGGGTGAGCGCTAGTGAAGTCACTGCGCACCACCACTTCACCCAACGGTGCCCTAAAGATTACTCCCGGTGGTGATCAAGCAGTGAGCACTCATGGTATATATCTGCTGCACGTCACACTCGTCCAGGACAGTCAGCTGAAAGTTCTACAACAACTTTAGGGCAGTGTCCCTATGGCAGCCGATATACAGGTCCAAAGCGGGATCTACAGCTGAGAGGTTCTGACATCACTGTCCATGTTCCTTTATACGAATCAACCAATTCATATAGTGTATCTCTGCTACACAACTCTGCAAAGTCTGTCATTCCCTCCCTGCCAGCTGGGTGAGAGAAGCACCCCCTTCATAACATGTCCACCTGCTGCAGGGAAGCGACAGACCATGATGTGCAAATGTTCTCAGGGCTGCCAAGAAGAATTCAGGGCCCGGGTACAACAAATTCATGGGGCCCCCCTCATAGTCAAGTAAGCCCCAAAAAAATTTGGGTGTATGGTCATACATTCAGGGGCGTAGCTAGCCAAACGGCGGTGCAAAAATTTTGGGAGGTGTGGTCATGCATTTGGGGGCGTGACAAACGTGCCATTGGGCGTGGCTAACATAAAAACCACTAGGCTCTCAATTCGCCGGAGCGTCACATATGTTCAAGCACTCCTGACTTTCAGGACATCTACCACCACAGGGTAGTATACAAACAATGCAGTGTGTAAACAAACAGTTCAGTCTTGGCCTACACCTTACATTGGGCACAACATTCACCAAAAATTGCCATTGTCCCTACTAGAATCACAACATTTCACACACTGTGCTGCTCTCTCCTACCTGTTCTTCTCACTTTCTCCACCTGTGGCTGCTGGTTTCTTTAGTTGTGGCTTGTCCGGATCAAGAAATGTTGAAGGACCTATTTTGAAAAAAAAAATGGCTACATTTAGAAAATTACAGCCAGCCCCGGCGTTAAATCAATAGCACCCACGATTAATAATTAGGCCTTCCTCCAGCCCCAACATTAAAATAATACTATTCACATTTAATAAATAAACCTATTTCACTTCCTGCAAACAGCCCCAGCAATACCTATTTCCCGCAACCATCACTGCCATTAAATAATTCATAGTCACATTTAATAAATAGACCTCATTCTCCCTAAACTCACCCCAAGATTCAATAGCCCCCAAACCACCCCATCTTAAATTAATAGTCCCTACTATTAAATTGCCTCACCATCACCCTACAAACAAAATAGCGCCTATTAATTAGCCGCCACCTACCTCACACACACTACATTGCAACAAGCCCCCTGTGCCATCACACACACAATACTGTGCCCCTTCATCACAACTACACTGTACCCCCTTATGCTCACACTGCGACCTCCATGCTGCTTTTCCCCCTTCTTTTTTACTTTGTGCCTCTCTCCCACTTTTTTTATTCCTCTGTTCCTCTCTCCCACTTTTTTTCCTCCTCTGTTCCTCTCTCCCACTTTTTTTTCCTCCTCTGTTCCTCTCTCCCACTTTTTTTTCCTCCTCTGTTCCTCTCTCCCACTTTTTTTTCCTCCTCTGTTCCTCTCTCCCCAATTTTTTTTTATTCCTCTGTGGCTCTCTCCTTTTTTTCCTCCTCTGTTCCTCTCTCCCACTTTTTTTCCCTCCTCTGTTCCTCTCTCCCACTTTTTTTCCCTCCTCTGTTCCTCTCTCCCACTTTTTTTCCCTCCTCTGTTCCTCTCTCCCCAATTTTTTTTTATTCCCCTGTGGCTCTCTCCTTTTTTTCCTCCTCTGTTTCTCTGTCCCCTTTCTTTATAGTACTGTCCCTCCCTGTTTTCCTCCCCTTGCCTCTCCGTTTCTTTACTTACCTTTTGTCAACTTCTTTCTTTTCTTTTCTGCTCTTCTGTCTCCTCTTCTGTCTTCTTTCTTCATGCTGGCTGCGGCGCTCCTCACTGACTGACAGGCGTGACTTGATGACGTCACGCCCGGCAGTCAGTGTGAATGGAGGAGAGGAGGGACACGGCGCCGCGCGATCACGTGAGTATTTTTTTTTTTTTTTTTTTATTTATTCTTTCTTCCAGCCCCCCCCCCCCCCCCCCCCCGCGGGAAAAAAAAATAAAAAAAGTTTAAAAAGAATAGCGCAACAGAGAAAAATAAAATAAAAAAAAAATAAATTTAATTAGCAGCGAGGGCCCGGCCCGGGCCCCCTGGCATGGCCGGGCCCGGGTAAACTGTACCCGCTCCCCCCCCCTCTCGGCGGCCCTGAATGTTCTTAACTTTAAATAAATAATATACATACACACACATATAGTAACTGTTCCCCACCATCCTCCATAGACTAATCGCTAGACACTCTTTAATAGTAATCAGTATGACGTACTGCTTCCTAGTAGATTGATGAGCTTCATTGTCACCAACACTATTTCAGCCCCAGATAAAAGAGGGTAGAGGGTGCATTTTTAGGGGTGATCCTTGACTATTTCCGTGCCAGTTCTAAAGATTTTTTTTGGACGCATTTTGCTTCTCCCTGGTGCACTTCAGCACATTTCTAGACAAACTTTGCCCAAATGTAAAACAAGGTTTCAAATAGACAAACGATCCACATATAAAAAAAAAAAAAAAAAAAAAGAGAGACAGTCCGATGTCCCCTCACGTTTATGATTATTTTAAGCCATTAATGTGGCTAGACTGAGA
Source organism: Mixophyes fleayi (assembly GCF_038048845.1). Classification (NCBI taxonomy): domain Eukaryota; kingdom Metazoa; phylum Chordata; class Amphibia; order Anura; family Limnodynastidae; genus Mixophyes; species Mixophyes fleayi. The sequence goes on from NC_134403.1 coordinate 351,106,720, forward strand.
AGTATGTAGGAGCAAAACTGGAGTTTTATTGAATGAAAGGGGTGGTGGGGCTATAGATGTGACGTTTGCACGGTAATCCCCTTCGGACTATTCTGCCTGAGCACTTCTGGTTTGCGGAGGCAGCTCCCGCAGGCGCACAGTCGGTGTGTACCTTGATGATCACACGGAGGACAATCTAGGCACACTGGTGCAGACACAATGCCGTGTCCTCGCTGTGCATCTAGTGTGCCTCACAAATGAGGCTGTGTGCCCATGCGACGGGAGCTGCACTTTGTGGAATATGGTGTATCAGCATCAGAGAGAAGAAAAACCGCTGCATGGGATTACCCCTTATCTTGTTTACTAATAGAACTGAGGATATCAAACATAACATGAGAACACACAAATCTAAATTACTGGTGACTTTTGCTTTAATCTTTCCTGAAGTTTATTTACAGAAAGGCACTTTTATAGGGAGAAGATGAAATTGCCGGCATTAAATGATTAGAACAGCCTTGATCATTTTTCACATGTAGTATTACACCCCAAAGAGAAAAAGTACAAGCTTGGGGATGGCAGATGATGTTGGCACTGTCGCAAGTTACTTCTTGTGCTTGTAAATCTGCCATTAATTAATAATGTATGGCGTTTCATTCCATAATTCTGCCTTCGCTTCTGAGATTTCATCAATTCTTAATAACGTGCTGTTTATTGTTTTCATTATACAGATACAAAGCAGACATGACCGCATGAGGCTTCAAGGATTAAAAGTTTTCTTGTTTAGACTAAACTACATTTATAGGAGGCCCATGCAGCTGGAAAAGTATATTTTCTGGATTTGTTAATGTAATGTGAGGTCAACCACCCGATGCTAGTGATCAGTAGGTGAACTACAGCTCCCAGCAGTCCTCTCTCTTTGGGAAATTCACAAATTGCTTAAAAGGCCTAAAGAGACTCTAATTCTATGTTTTTTTTAATTTTGTATATCAAATGTAAATATAAGTCACCAATGTGTTAAATATTCTTGTAATAAGTTTTATTCTATAATGAAGCTAGTAGGTCTGTTCACCGAGTGCATTAATCAGAAGAGTTACCATTGTCTGTCTTCTTCTCATCATAATATCTTTATCTCCTCCCAAAGCCCATCTGTCAATCCTACTGAGAGAATCATTCGTAACACAGTAGCTTCAACCAGCTCTTTTTCCCCAGGGCTCAGTGGTTCATCTCATAGTCCTAACCAAAAAATGTTGTGGAGGAGGGGTTGCGTAAAGGGCAAGTTTGTAACTGTTGATTGGTCCTGGTCATCCCACCCACACACCCTCTCTGCGGCCATTTTAAAGTGATTAACTGGAAAGTTTGAAGGATTAAGTGGCAGGATTAAGTATTATTATTATTCTTCTTTATTTATCGGGCGCCAAATGAGGTCCGCAGCGCCATACAGAGGGCAAAGAACAAGACAGTACATGGTGTAACAGTACAATACACTAAACAAATAACACTATAACTCTCAACACAGCTCCTGGGGTGCAAGGGGTATATAGCGCAGGCTGAAACCTGCGCCCATTGGCGTGGGCACAACTAACACATTTAGAAACACTTGCGCAGGCAATGGAAGAGCGGAGTCAATGGGCAGGGAGCCCAAGGAGGATGTGCACAGTAAAAGTTTTAGGTAATGAGAACAGGAGGGAAGAGGGCTCTGCTCACTAGAGCTTACAATCTAAAGGGAAAGGAGAAGACAACCGGTAAAGACATTATTTTAGGGTTACAGTTCCTTCTATATTTTCAATGGTTTTAAGTAAAAAGCAAAAAGGTTTGTAATGGGTCAAAAAGATGAAATATCCCATCACACTTGCAGTAACATGACCGGCTATACCTCTGTACAGAGCACATATATTACACTATGATTTCCTAGGAGAATGCAAGCCAATCCCTCACACCTATAAAACTAGAGGTTTCTGATCACTGTGCCTCATCTTCTTCCCCATACCACAGTGATGCAATGCAGATTATTATGGACAGGCAATGTGCTGGACATGTTTAGTTAAGTAGGGTATATAGCTTTCTAGGCCCAAAATAAATAGGCTTTGTTATATGTTAATGTCCATTATAAATACTGCCTATTGGACAAACACACCAACCAGCCTGTAAAAGGCCAGGGAGAGCGAGCACTCACTGAGATCTACACAATTAACTTCAAGCACTTAGGCTGATGACACAAGTACAAATTTAAGTGTTACGATTACCCTGAAGCCATACGAGTTATATATGAATGGTGGAAAACTTATATAAGCAAACAGATTATATTGGTTCTTATGGCTGGATATGTTTATGTTAACTAGCCTGTACTTACACTCTGATTGCTAACTGCGTTACCCTGTGTCCTTCACGACTATCAGCTACAGTCCTAGAGGTAGAATTAGACAAGGCTTGTCAAATGGAAGGAGCTGGGAAGCAATGGGGCTTAGCAGGAGGAAATATTATCTAAGCAGAGACCATAAAATAGAAGAGCGATTCTAAAACACTTGAGCACTGTCAAGTTTCTGCTGCATCTGACCATTGGGATCCCGCTCGCTCCAATCTAAGCGCTTGTTCATACTGCACTGAGAAAACTGGTAAAAACACATGAAAATAAACTAACAAAACATTTCAGATTGATTTTAATGCGTTTTCAATACGCTTTTCACGTGTTGCGCACTTACTAATACAGGCGATATATTATAAAATCTTAAACGCTGTGTTAAAACTTTGAAACGCAATAGACTCTTGTTTTTAACTATTTTTAAAAACTAGGGGCCTGATTCATTAAGGATCTTAACTTGAGAAACTTCTTATTTCAGTCTCCTGGACAAAACCATGTTACAATGCAAGGGGTGCAAATTAGTATTCTGTTTTGCACATAAGTTAAATACTGACTGTTTTTTCATGTAGAACATAAATACTTTATAGCTTATTTGTACACTGAAATTTAAAGCATATATTTGTGTGCTACATGAAAAAACAGGCAGTATTTAACTTATGTGCAAAATAGAATACTAATTTGCACCCCTTGCATTGTAACATGGTTTTGTCCAGGAGACTGAAATAAGAAGTTTCTCAAGTTAAGATCCTTAATGAATCAGGCCCTATATCAATTTTGCGCAAGGTGTCTCACCAGACATTCAGGTGACACCTTTCGCCGATGTTATGGCTGGAATCTCTGCTCATTTTTCCTCGCACCCCATAGAGGTGCAAGGAAATATAAGCGGAGCTTCCTACCATAATTGCCGGCAAAGTGTGCAGCGTGATGTCCATGCGCCACATTGCGGCACCCGAATCTCCCCCTTTAGAGTGTTTGCCCTAAAAGTACACAAAACATTTCTCTACCTGCCCGATACCTTGTAAAGAATATCTTGTTACAGACAAAAAGTATCATTCATGTTTATAGAGGAGTATAAAGCCGGTCATGTTCCACATAACAAGAATACTATTATGTTTTATGTAAGGCAGCCTTGTGTGATAGAGGCCTGCGCACACCTTATATGGGGCCGAAGTCTGAATTAGGCAAAAGACATAAATGACATTTAGTGTAAGTAACGCAGCCGGCTCGGTGACAGAACACGTGTCACCTGTAAATACCACAGCACACATTAAACACGCAGCGATCCTGTACGTATATGAGCAATGTCATCATACTATATAGAATATGCCGGAGAAAAGCAGCTAATTATGGCAAACAGGAGGAACGAACCTGCGACCCCAATCATGTCAACAATATGAAAAGTGACAATTACTGAGAGAAATATCACAATACTGAAAACACACAAACATCTCGTACGTTTAATTATCAAGCGAGCCAGGCGGAGGGCTCATTATGACAGATGCTGGGTATAGGCTGTGTAATGAGATCACAATGTGCAATTTCCCTATCCCTGGCACTGCCCACCTTACACAGCCCCACTAATTACCCAGTCATTACATTCCTTGTTTTCATTAACGTGCTGTAATAACCACACTAATTACCTCAGCACAAAGCTCCGCACATATTACTTCATGTCCACATCCATTTATTGTGTTTTCTCCTGTTTTTTTGTAGAGTTGTAATTAATATTGGAAAATGAAAAAGTAAAATATATGATGTGACTATAATTATATCATAGCTCACAGGGTGGCCTGTGCTGTGTGTCCTTTCCAGATTTTTCTTATTTCTTTTCGATTATTAAAACAAAACTTTTACTACATTTCATTATTTAACAACCTAGATTGTGAACAATTATAATTTTAATGCCATCCGCACTGTATCCAACCATGAATTTATACTAATTACCAGTTGGTAAAAAATAGCCGAGACTCCTTGGGGAATATTTTTTTTAAAAGTGGATGGATCTTAAAAACGTCTGACGGATATAGTTCCGGCACGCTGCAGTGAGGATCTGTTGGGAACTGAGGGAATAGCTGAATTACAAGACCCAATGTAGTTATTATGACAGGAAATATACTTATCTGTATCCCCGACAGCTGAATGAATATATGTGTAAGCATTTCTGCTTCAAGAAATACGCAGTGCAACAGAACAGATAGAAAAGACGAAGGGGCGCACTACAAGTGTCAGCAGTACCAGAACCCTCATCCTCTTTGCAGACATAAGAGCCGTTAAAGAAACAATGAAGGAGTCTCATGTTAGCTCAGGCACCCACATTTACAGCTGCTGTATATAAGTATCATCTTGCTTAAATCTTGGGCAAGTTACAGTTAGTGAGCACAGAATTGGGGAAACCTTTAGAGATATTAAGTCTCCCTTAGAGAAAAACATGCTTTACCCTGCAAAAGTGCCAAAAAGAGAGAGTAGACAAAAACACTCACTTACTAGCTGTATTTCTATGGAATTTTATTTTATTTTTTTTAAAAACAACAAAAAAAAAAAAAATTAATATTCTGCAAGATCACGGTCCTAATGTGGCTTTATGGTCAGTATATAAAAAGAAGAACACAATCCATTTTGAGGGAGAAAGACTATTTGTTTCAGGACCATTCATTTCAAATAATAATAAAAGCAAGGAAAAGGCTCTCACAAAGTTATTTATAAAATGGCTGAACATTAGTTCTCATGTACCCTGCAGAGAAACGCCACTGCGCGTAGATATCAGGATTTCTATACAGCCACAGAAGAACAAATCTTGGAGAACTCTATGGCGAATACAGATTCTAGTTGAAGAGAATCTCTCATGGTCCGTCATGAAAAGAATGAAGGACACTGGCAATGTGAATCCTGTTAGCTTGAGGTCCTTAGATAGTAACTACTAAGCCTTTTATTCACCCTCAGTGTATAACTGAAAAGTTACCAAACACAAGTTTCACAGTGACATATCAGACTCTGTAAGTGTTACACTGATATGCTTTACCATGCTTACTTGTATGGGTAACTTGTCTGTTAAACATTGCATTATACACCTGGATCTCAGGGGACAGACTGAAATCTATATCCCTGCTCTTGTAGCAGGTTGTATGCTTTTCCTGACGTTTCTTTGCCAAATTCTTGAACACAACTTAATTGTGGGAGAGGGTTGCAGGGGCAAATGCAGGATTTGTAGAGGGGGGTTAACACACCACGCCGCCCATGGGGGTGACCAGCATGCAAGGGGGCGTGGCTAGAATATTAGACAGTGCTTGGCTGCTCTCCAACTCTTCCTATCCCCATAATATACATGGGCAATGCTGTGTGCACTACTGTTAGGTGCACACTGCTCTCCCTTTTCAAGCAGAGCCATGTGAAGTGGAGGCAGGGTCCAGCCACCTGAATTATACAGTGCCCCAGGCTTGGAGAGGGGTTTCCAAGCACTAGGAAACCCCCCCTTGGTTTGCTTATGGATTGGAACATGTATGCCTCAACAGGAAATCTTGTTTCTTCTAATGTGAGTAATGTAGGAATATTGGTCACATCTAATAGACATATGAAGTACTAGGCACTATTGAACTGGAATATAGTTGTAAGTCTTCTGCACACAACACAATGTGAAGAATAGATTACTTCCTTTTATCCTAACCAGGGCAGGTAAGGTGGAAGGGACTAAGCAGTAACAAATTGCCACTTTCTGATCATGACTTAACCTGGTTTGAATGAAAGAGAAATTCAAAATGAGTGGAGATTGTCCAATAGGGAGGTTAAGAGAGGAAATCATATCACATGTTAGTAAATACAATAAATCATATGTTAGTAAATATAATAAAAGACATGTCTGATACCTTCAAAACATTTTCAATTTGGCCTGGAGTGAATGGAGTTTTTTAAACCTATTGAAGGCTTATTACAACATAATTACAACAACATTCTAGACTCCCAGATATTTCCCGACCACCTTTATAAAGCTTCTTCCTGAAGCTTCTGCCTGACACAGATCAATTTCACCAGTTACTAAAATATTGGTGAGAGAACGAGGCGGATTATTCCCTCCATTATAAACATGGACCAGAGAGGTTTTATCTGGGGAAGAATTCAATCATCATCATTTATTTATATAGCACCAACATATTTCGTAGCGCTTTACAATTGGGGACAAACACAGTAAACTAATAAACAAACTGGGTAAAACAGACAAAGAGGTGAGATTACAGCTTCTAATATGATGGATATTGCCTGTTAATTAACATCTTAGTTTCTGAAGTTATATATATTAAATAAACAGCCTTTTCAACATAATTAATTTCAGGTCTTTTCAGATTCCTTCATAAAACATGGCCCCTCAGATAAATTTGACTCTTTGTTATTCTGTTCTTTGCCCCTTTTACTTGAATTGCAACAAAGTACTTAATTTGTGACTCTGTTGGGGTTTGTGAAGGTACAAGTCAGTGGTGCCCGCTCTCTACACCCATTTCTGCTCCTGTACTGGAACCATAAGGCCTTTTACAAAAGTAAGATTTCTTAATTAGAGAAAATGGTTTCCTCCTAGAGATAATGAGTTTACTTCTAGATCTACCCACCTTAGTAGTCTCCAATAAGATGAAATACATGGCTGGTTATATTTCTTAGCGCATAAATTACTTCTATGGACTCAATTATGCTAGAATTTCAAAGAATTTAAAAAGTACTCGAAAAGCAGAAATTCTTAAATTGTTTTTCCAAAACTGACCTACCCTGTTCATTTGTCACCATCTAATTACCTAAAGTAGATATTCAAGAGTGTAAAATACAATTTTTACAAATTAGTAGCGTTCTGGAAGGAGGGGGGGGTCCTAAAATTGCACTGGATTCCCATTCAGTATTGTCATAAAGCTGTTATAGATTGCAAAATAAAAATCTCTTGATTTACTAAACAAACTGCTTTGTTGCACAATCAACAATGCAATCAATGTCATCCTAATGCTACTTTCAGTATTAGAGACATATCTTTGACCCAGGAGAATGCGGAATTTATAGTTTTTCACCAACTTTCGAAGAAATACAGGGGCGCACGCAGGAATTTTTGAAGGGGGGCTCCCCCCTCCCCTGAAAAAAATATACAGAGAGCTACCGCGCATACGCAGCAGCTCCATTTCGGCGGCACTGTATTGTACAGCAGCCGCGGCGCTGTCAAAGAAGCGTCTTCGGCGGTGCTGAATTGTACAGATCAAATATTTTTAAATGCTGGGCACAGACATACCTGTGATGTTATTGCATTAGATATGCTTAATGTTTGTAGACACTCCCTTATATGTTTAAGCTTGAATCTTTAGTGATGGTCCCTAAGACCATGGGGAATACCTAGCTTGGTAGACGAGCGATGCAGACACTATATTCCCTAACACCATACTCATTCACTTCAAGGATATTGTGGAGGTGCTTTCTCTTTACAAGAAAGTCATCCTAACATCATTGATATCTCAAAATGTTTCTCAGGCTCATAGGAAACGTATGACTCAGGAGGAGCTTGCCTTTTATTTGAAATGCAGACTACCAAATACTAGTCATATCCATTGTTATTGGAATTGTAGACGAATAATCACATCCTGGTTTAATATTCACTTCACAAATAATCCCTTTATGATACATGTGCGGAGAGACTGTGCTGCTCTAATTCTGCAATTTTGACAACTTTAATTTCAAATGAAATTCTTCCATCCTCAAAAGTCCCAGTTACACTTGTAAGAAAACCGGTATTCGGCGAAAATAGACAAACCCATAACCCCCATATCGGACTCAATTAAAAACTTAGATTCTAGAAATTGTCCATTTTTACATAAAGTTGGCCCTTCCAGGGGGTATATTTACTAAACTGCGGGTTTGAAAAAGTGGAGATGTTGCCTATAGCAACCAATCAGATTCTAGCTGTCATTTATTTACTATATTCTACAAAATGACAGCTGGAATCTGATTGGTTGCTATAGGCAACATCTCCACTTGTTCAAACTCGCAATTTAGTAAATATAACCCGTTATTGAAAATGGAGTCAAAAGATTTTTCTTAGAATGGGGAAAATACCTCGATGCTCTAGATCAGTGTTTTATTATTATTATTATTAATAATATTTATTTATAAGGCGCCACAAGGCATCCGCAGCGCCGTACAGAGACAAACAAAATCACAATACAATGGGAGACAGCACAGTACAGTAAACACAGCAACTCAGTACGCTCAATGCACAGCTAGAGAGGGCGGGGAAGGGGGAGGGAGGATCCGCAAACAACGGGGCCCAAGAAGGAGGGCGTGGAAGACAGGGAGACCCCCAGGGGGGAGGAGGGAGCGAGAGTGGACGTGGGGTGGAGGACCCTCGAGGAGGAGGGCTAAGTAGCTGGAGAGCAGCGTTAGAAGTGGTGGAAACAGGAGGAGAGATGGCCCTGCTCAGAGGAGCGTACAATCTAAGGGATTGTTGGGCAACAGGTGGCCCTCTGAGCCTTCACAGTTGTGGCCCCCAGCTCCTTCCTGCTGTATGGTCACATTTGTTAGGCATAGCTTGTACCACTTGCCTGTAACTGCTCTAGATGAAGGTCAGCTCATTTCTTTGACCGCAATATTTAAAAATCCAGTGTGGTATACTGTTGGGGGGAGATTCAATTAGCTGCGATGTTCTGGCGCACGATGTTTACAAGAAATTTCTGCCGATTTCTCCTCGCGCCCCATAGAGGTACGAGGAAAATTTCTGAGGAACATCGCGGCTAATTGAATCCCCCCCCTTAGACTGCTTTAAAATAAGTCTACATAAATAGATTAATAAGACTCTTTATTCGATTTGAGATTACTCTGTGTTCCGCTTATAGTTTTTTAAACCAGGTAACCTTGATCGACTTTTCATGTACCTTTTACACAACTAATAAAACACACAAAAGAATAAAAAGAAAAAAACCAAAACCACACAGTACTCAATTAACAGATTAATACAGCAAGTAAAACAAAGTACAAGATATTTTATGCTAATAAATAGGCACTCCTCAAGAATGACATCATTTTGAATTAGAATACTGAGATGACACACAGACCTATCACAAATAAACCAGCAGTAAGGCTGTATATATAGAATGCGGAACACTACAGACTGTACATAGGGATGGGCACCGCACTCTACAAAGTGTTCTATTTAAGTTTGGCTCTCATCACCCCATAAAAATGGAGATATAGGTTTACTAATGTTTTGAAACTCTGTTAGGGGTATACACATGGGAGTGCTGTAAGATATTTAGGTTGGATAATCATTTTAAATAAATTGATCTTGCCATTCAGGTAAGGATAAGTCTCTTCCACAAGTGCGATTTTGTTGTCAAAAAGGCTGTAATTGGGTCAATGTTTCGTCTAATAAATTCTGAGGCCAAATCGGTTATCCAGGCTCCCAGGTACAAGAAACAGTTGATCTATTTTAGGGAGCGACGCAAACTTGTACCCACTGAGATAAAAGTAAAGAAGGTCATCTAGCGAGCTGCCCACATCATACAAGAACAGAAGCGTGTCCTCCGAGTATAATGCTATGGTGTCTATGGAATCCTATTCGGATGAATACAGATTCTCCTTTTTTAAATTTAATGATACTTCTATTGTATACCCTTGCGAAACTTTTTATATTCATTTAGCAGTATTATTTTTTTTGCCTTTATTTGATTTTCTGTCTAGTTGTTCTGTGACTTTACTGTGAACTATAGCAAAAAGGAATTCTATATTTACATTTTATGTAAATCGATTGCCTCTTTTTTGGGGTTAATTTTGAATTAATGTATATTCGCATTGCTTGCAAAATCTTCCAATAAAAAGATTTCCAAAAAGAAGTAAAACTGTCTGATGACACGACTTTTTTAGACCACGCTTTACAAGAAAAAAATATTTAGTATGTCAAAATGTCCTTTTTCAGCAGTTATAATAAAGCTTTTTGTTCTGTGGTTTCTTAAGAAAATAGAATTCTGTAGGTCATTCTCATTCGCTTCAGACAGGATAATTTCCTATCCTCCAAATACGGATTGCTGAATCAGTTGGAAGACGGCATAACGTGTATTCTATAAAAGTCATGTTTTATTGCGGCGTTAACTAAATCCTGCCCGATCTTTAATCATTAGCACAGAAGGAGGCAGAAGTGGCAGAAATAATGGCCAAATAATTTAAACTGTAACTCTAATGCGGAAGGCCTTTCACCTTCTCTTATACGTTCCTCTATTATCAATCGTCATTATGGGCTGCATTCAAGTCAGAACGCAAGTTGCGGTTTAAAGAGACAGCACAGAACTTGAGCGTCGATCCGACTGTATTCAGATCCAAGAGGATCTCCGGATGCGTTTCGTATTAAACCTGGGTGTAAGTAAGCTCTGCCTACACGGTACTTGTCACATGTTAACAGATAGAACAGACTGTGGTATACGCACATACATATGTGCAATAGAAGGTCACAGAACGCATACAAAAAATAAAAATATATTATGAAATAAATGAACAAATTTAAACAGTATAATTATTAACAAAAGTATGGTTGGTTTAAAAAAAATGTTTTATTTTTTTTGCATAAAATACGTGAATCAAGATGTGCTTAATGTGTACTGTACATAAAAAGTGTTTTTATTGTCTATCTTACTCAAATATACATGTTTTGTACTAGCTAGCGCCATGCATACATGTACTTTTCCACACAAAGGTTATGCCATGTCTGTCATCCCTACCAGTCGACGATTGCATGTGCCCTGTAGTTGGTGCAAGTGATACGTCTGAAAACTATGTACCTGAGTAACTTGGACATGAATCCCCCCCACGCCATCTCTCAAGTAATTGGCAGTCGTAAGTGTCATTTGCGTTGGGATATGCAATTGCCTTCGTTGGCGTTTCTGGGTATGCTCTGAGCTACTCCGTGCCAGATACGGCGCACAAAGGAACTCGCTTATGAATCAGGCCCTATATGTTCAATATCTTTTTATAGCTGTGTGTAATGTTTTTATGTGTATATTGATACAGGACAACAATATTGACAGCTTTTTTCTTTCTCAACTAAAGCTGTTTAACTAACTGTATTAGATATTAAATATAACAGATTTAAACATATAAAAGTTAAATTTATTACACAATATTCACTTTGTGTCTTAAAAATTACTGTAATGTTTTGGGGGAAAAGTTTAAAATTAAAATGAAATCTGACCTGGTATCTCAGGAGCTCTGACGAGATTCACCATATAATCATCTTTGAAAGCTTGTTCCAGTACATGTCCAAGCACTGCCGCACAGGAACGCCAGTATGCCTGAAACCCAGGGACCCATTAGAAATGAAGAGACTTAATAAAACATTTACAGACAGAAGGTGGATATTGGCAACTTTACAAAAGAGAAAACATAGGCAGACCGACGGGGGTACCTGGTAAACCTAGGCAGACCGACGGGGGTACCTGGTAAACCTAGGCAGACCGACGGGGGTACCTGGTAAACCTAGGCAGACCAACGGGGGTACCTGGTAAACTTAGGCAGACCAACGGGGGTATTTGGTAAACCTAGACAGACCGACAAGGGTATTTGTAAACCAAAGGTAAAGAGACTATATTTTATTCCATGGCAGAAGCACTTTTTGCTAACCACTGTCCTCCTGTAAAGCTATTAACAGTGGCTTGTAGTATTCTAGGTAACATGACTATTTTCATTCAAAATAAACGCCTTCTGTTTCTATGGTCTTTGCTTCCCTGTTTGTCCCAACATACTTGCTTCTGAGTATAATGTATCCATGCCATAGATTTATGTGTGTCAGTGACCTTTTACAAGCATAGTCGCCCTGTGTACACTGTAACTTTGGTTACCTCCTATACATCTTCCAGACAGTCCATTAAACTGGCACCTGGAACCAACAGATCCTCTGAGGGCAAATCACTGGTATCACTTTTATAAGCAACAACTACAATAACAACATCTGTCTACAATATTTAACTAGAATACCTGTTTCAAGTGTTTGTTAAATTTCATAAAGGAATATTTATCATTAGTTCAAAAGCTAGTGTTTTGTCCTTAAACCCCAGAAGGACTACTGAGTTTATCACACTTGTTTAATTTTTAATAAACATGTAACTATTAACTTCCAAAAGGTATTTTGTTTGTAGACTATATGTAATGTTCACTGTAGTACTGAAGCAGAACAATAATTCATGACAATTCCGATACAAAGACACCGTGTTCTACACACAATGCGTTGAAGACAGTGTAGTCCACAGATAGAAGCACTAATACCAAGCAGCCCCGGTCGTCAGAACGCATTAGGATCTAATTCTGAACCTTTTTCTTCCCTTTCATCCTCTAATAAACTCCAACAAAACACCTCTTGGGCGTACACATTCGTTATCGCTGTACATCAGCATCGTACAAGCTTAGATTGTTATCTGTGCAATTAAGCAGCACACTTCCATTCAGGCACATTTAGCTTATTGATAATTGGAAAGTGAGGACTCATTCTCATCTGTAAATAAAACGGTCTGTAATCACTGTACAAATGAATGTGTTCCTATTGAGCAAATTGCACAAAGGGAGGGTTATTGAGATTTGTGCAGCAATCTCACGGCTGATCTGTCAATGTTCCTGTTGTATTGATCATACTGAGGAGTGAAAAGGTTGTATGTCTGGTATGGATCATGCACTAGTTAGCCCCATTGATGCTCTTAGAAGCTTGTGCGACTCTAGACCAGAGGTAGGCAACCTAGGACTCTACATTTGTCAAGGCAGGGTGGGACTTGAAGTTCCACAACCACTAAAAACGTTCAAAACTACTGATAGGCGGATGGGGGTTATTTACAGAACGATGCAGCTTTTTGCACTAAACTCACAGTAACCAGACACTTCTTACAAATTCTAACCTGAACTACAACAAAGCTAATTAATGATTAGTTGCTGTGGATTTCTGTACAGGACGACCTTAGCTCAGCTGCAGAACTGAATACGCAGCAGGGGTATCAGAGGAGAGACCAGGTAAAACATAGATTAGCCGTGAGATGGCGCAGTACCCAAAATTCTTCCCACCTAGAACTCACGCAATAAATTACAGCGCTGCTCTAAAGCCGGTTGTGTGACTCATCGTGGCTGTAAAGAGGACAGCAAAGCAAACTGAACTTTCTCTGCAAATAATGTGTTTTAAAACTAGGAAACACCAGGGTTCTTCTGAAAATGGGTTGTGGTGCTCCTGTCACCAATACGCAGTGACCGCAGCAATTCAATGTGCTTACCCAATATTCCAGAGAGCCTCATATCACTAGTTGCTATTGTATAGCATTACACTGTGTTTATTTGATGGATGCAATATAATTTCAGGCCCATACGTAATAATGCATAGTATATAGGTTTACTGACCTTATTGACTTCCTCTGGGTTTTCATCCTTAAAGGACAGAAACTGGATACTACAAGATTTAGTCAGAGGTTTGTACATATCCCAAAGTTCTCCATCCACCAGGGCCAGGACAGATCTTGCGCAGTACCATTCGCTGAGATCTGGGAACAAAACAAATAAAAAAACATTACATGAAAGGACAAGTAAAAGTCTAAAAATGTCCATCCGCTATTGATATACTCTCATATCATAGCAGCTGATGTGCTGACTAACAGCAGGGGGCGACTCCTACCGCCTCTGTAAGTGGGCTCGTGCCCAGTCCTCAAGCATCCAGGTTGTGGAACATAAGGGTAACAAGATTATCATTGCAAAAACAATGGGGAAGGGGAATGCAAGAATTTTTAATCCTAAACCCCACTCCTCTCAATTACTAGAACCATGGTTCAGGAGATACTCACTCACTAGTACACGTAATATGGTGAAACTGCGCTGCCTGGGTCGTCAAAGAGAAGCTGATTGGACAGAGAAGCGGCTTGGCCACAGGCGGAGGTGATTATATACTGAACTCCAGGATCCTGGACGTGGGATACTCACTCTGTTAGCTGCAGAGGGAGGTTTAGGATCCTAAAAATAATTTTCTGCTTGGGGCTTCCCTTTAAATATAAAATATATTTGAGTCTTGCAATCTATACAATTAGACACAAAAATATAGCTGTCATTATACAGACTGCTTTTCCTCTGACAATACGTAGGATATAGCTATAGGGCACATCTGCCTTCGGGAACCCAGGTTATGTGCTGCCTATAATATAATGATCAACTCTATATTTGTATTATTAGTTTTTATTGTTGCTATATCCAACATTGTATGTAATTGCTGTGATTCCACGTGTTGCCCTGCTATGTCCTTTGCCTCTATGTAACATTATGTAATACAGCACAGTAAACTAATTATCTAGATAAGAAATGGACATCACGGACCTAGAACTAGCATATTAATCTTCCTAATGACGGATGATTACATTATTCATTTAAGGAGAGCAAAAACTGGATACAAAATTAGAAAAAGTTTATTTAACAACTGACAACTCAAAACATTGCTTAATATGAAACAATGAAGCATGTATAGCATTTCTTAAAGGAGAAAGAACAAAATCAAAATATACATATACATAGAAAATGGCTAATAATATAATAATATTCAGTGATTCATTTTCATTATTACACAAAGAGTGAAAGAACTTTAATCTTATGAGCTGCGTAGTTCCCAGAATGCACTCATGTTGTTTTTCTTAACTTTATTAATAGCAGAAACCTTCTGGATGCTGCAGACAGCTTTCAGTATGAACAGAGACAATCTGCAGTTTCCGTCCCTAACGTTAAACATCTTGACTGTCGGGGGGGGGGGGGGGGGGTCAGCTAGTGCAGCCGCCATCTACGTTATGACCGCAGTAGACGCACCGCCAGCTGCCTCCATGGTGTGTACATGGTACATTGTGCACTCTATCAAAGTAAGCTCTAGTCACAACCCTCATTACAATATCAAATGTGTGGCAATTTATAATTCTGGATTACCCACCCCATGGCAACCACAGTCAGATGGCACATGATATAGTGAGCAGAGAGACTTTGGAACACCCGTCTGAGATCTGTCTGCACTGCGATATCCTCCTTCTCCCCCCCTCTGCTATCACATGACATGTTGAGAGCTGTGACCTTGTGTCTGTGTAGCAGACTGTGTCTAGCAGCCATTTTTACTTGCCAATCAGAGAGCTTATGAAAAGAAGATGATTTGCAGGAGGATAGCTAGGAATAAGGACAACGAGATGCATGATTAAAATGTACTTAACGTGCTATTTAAAAGGGAAAAAAATCTATGCGAGTTGTCGATTTAATGTCTAAATACTCCTACACAATTCACAAATACTACACAGGATAATCAATAAATGAACACAAATATTAAGCAATATATTTTAAAAGTATATTAAAACACTACAATATTGATGACAGCATTCCAATGATGGGACAATAAGGACCTATTCAAGCATCCAAAGCAGATTTAAAATTTACATTTGCTAACTGGTTCTCATGCAATCACACATTAGTGTCTTGTATTTAACACGCGGTGGCTTGAACATCTCCAACATGCATTATGAATGCAAGCTTGTTTCCTAATTTATGTCTTTCATTCAGATTACATAATATTCTTTTCATACGTTCTATATTGTTTTAAAAAAAAAGCCAAGCTGTCTGCAAGTCTTAGCAGTACCACTGCCTAGCTGTATCTGTTGAGAGCTTGCACAAGGTCAGCACCTATGAACATATAAATTCCGTAGCCATTGAACATTGGGGAATCTGTACATTAACAACAAAACAATCAATTCTAATTATGTTGGGAAACCTGGCTAAACAAGATTAATTGTATCTATCAATATGCAGACTGGGCCAGCTGGCGCCCTCCTAGGACATAATGTAGATTTTAAATAACTGCACTGTGACCTTTTAAGGGATCAATGAAGTTTGGGGCATCTCAATGCTCCCCACTGCATACCACCCGCCCCCCCCCCCTTTAACTACAATAATGGATCAAGAGACACCAAGAACAAATAAAAATACTGAAAGTGGACCCCTCATTATAACACAGATAATGTTGTGTGCTGAATCAATCTTTATAAGAAAGCAGCCTCACTTTCATATCATTCTCTTTTTATTCATAGAGCACTGACCTATTACACAGCGCTGTACAGTGAGAGCATCGCGACATGACAAGATTACAATTAATGACATAAAACACAAGATAAACCCAACTAAGATTATAATCTAAGAATTAAGGTCTTCACAGATTTTCAGAAAAAAAAAGTGTACTGATTTAATATTTGTTTACATTGCAAAGTGCCGGGCAACATCTAATATTTTATATAGCAGTATGCATGTTATACAAATCAAACAAAATTGAACACTATATACAGATCTATGAAGTAAAACAACTTGCTTTGGATGTGGCAGCACGGTGGCTCAGTGGTTAGCACTTCTGCCTCACAGCACTGGGATCTTGAGTTCAATTCCTGACCATGGCCTTATCTGTGTGGAGTTTGTATGTTCTCCCCGTGTTTGCGTGGGTTTCCTCCGGGTGCTCCGGTTTCCTCCCACACTCCAAAAATATATTAGTAGGTTAATTGGCTGCTATCAAAATTGATCCTAGTCTCTCCCTCTCTGTCTGTCTTTCTATGTCTGTGTGTGAGTGTGTGTCTATATTAGGGAATTTAGACTGTAAGCTTCAATGGGGAAGGGACTGATGTGAATGAGTTCTCTGTACAGAGCTGCGGAATTAGTGGCGCTATATAAATAAATGGTGATGATGATGTGCAATATTCCAATTATAAGGCATATTAGCTGCTAATATAGCTATATATTTCTAAGCAAAACAATTTTATAGACAAGATCCTGCAGACATTGTCAAATATTGCACAGTATTGCACTGCTAACACTCCCCATGTCATCACTGCATAGCAAATGTCCACATATTAGTTAACTTATAATAGGTGTGGAAGTAATGGATAAAGATCTGCAACCAAAAACGTTACACCATTGTAAGACAGAATATAATGCGGCAATAATGTCACGGCTTCCTAGTGAACTGAGAAGCCGCATTCACAGAAGCTCTTGGCCTACACGGTTTGCAGATAGATGCACTTTAACACTGGAAACTTTGAAAGGAAGATTAAAGTTCCGGAGTAGTAATGTTTTTATCTCTCACTGCAGAGCAGCCCTAAATTCTGGCCTGCAACAGGCTTTCCTGCAGTGTGAAAGCCTTTCTATAAAATCCTCCCTACAGACATTCCCCAAGGGTGAGATGATCTGGGCAAACACAATTGATTGAAGTGATTGCTTTAAAAAAAAAAAAAAAAAAAAAAAGGGAAAAAAAGAAATAGATGGAAAGAACACGAAATTGTTACGCAGGTTTGGTATAACTGCTAACAAAAATTAAATTAGAAATTTAATTGCATTTTTTCTGGTACTGTTCATTTAATTAACTGCTGCTACCTAATTAATTTGGAATTATTAGCTAAAAGGCCAGTTGATTGAACTATGAAAATGAAACAGGAGGTGATATCCATTTCTGATATATTTGACTGCTCCTAGGTCACTGAATGCAGTATTAACACCCTAACAATATTACAATTGTTTCCTCTATGTCTTATGAATATACGCTGAGACTTCAAATTATTCAATTGTATTATAAAAGAAAAAGAGAAATTATTTTTTTCCCTAATGCTTTTTTACTTTTTGTCCGCCAAAGTCAGCCAAAGACATTGAGTGGAGGGTATATAATCAGCATGCTAAGGGCTTTATAGTACAATATATTTAAAATAAAACTATGGAGCTCTTGCATTAAACACCATTGTACAAAAAGGTGCATTCATAAAGTATGCGGAACTCTGACACAGTGAAGGAAAGAAACTGTCGGAGGTAGTTACAAGAATAATGAGAGCTGAAGGAGGAGCAAAGTACTATTCACATCACTGGAGTGTATGATCAAGGCAGGCATTTCTGGTAGAAAAATAACCAAAAGGAACATGGGGGAAGATTTACTAAATCTTCTAAAAAAGGATTTCATTACAAAAAAAAAACAACATTTTCTTGATGCAGAAATCAAAAATAGTGATTTTTACCTTGCTGGTAGGTGTAATAATTAGGAAAGTGACCATCCGGATGACATTGTGCATTAAAGTAATACTTACAGCGGCCATAAAAAGCATTCACCCTCTGTCATTTTCACGTGTTATTTTCTCCTTGTTGCAATAGTGGGTAAACTAAACTTCGCACTAGTGTTTATTTGGGTAAATCTCTGCCAGCTGCAGATATCTGGACGCTGACATTTTTCCCCGCTCACTCTTCTGGGCGAGATTGCTCTTGTTCCATCAGCTTTTGAAATTACTCCATAGATTGTGGCTGTGTGTCCAGGAGAGGAGCACTATGCTGGAGAGAGACGCGGTAATCCGAGATGGCGGGTGGCCCTAGAGCACCTTCTCTGGGGCCAGAAGTCTCACACACTTTCCCCCCACCAGCTTCAATTATTATTCCACTACCTTATGGGGCAGAGTCAAATCAGTCCAAGGTGACGCAAAGTGTCCACGAAACAGTCCACGGAGGGACACGTCGAGATTTTACAGAAATTTCTGCAAATTTTTCCTGGAGCCCCATAGAGGTGCACAAAAAAATGAACGGAGATTTCTTACCGTAAAAGCCGGTAATAGGCGCATCTGAAAATCGTGGCAACGTTCAGCGGTATTTCGCTACTAACTGAACCGCCCCTAAGAGGTGTTTTCCATACCTCTTAGATTGTAATCACATGTGGGCAGAGCCATCTTTAGCTTCTGTTTCATGTCCTGATGCGTTATTTGTATCACGATCCCCTCAAAGTATAGCGCTATGTAATGTGTTAGCACCTTAGAACATACTTGCCAACTCTCCCGGAATGTCCGGGAGACTCCCGAAATTCGGGTTGGTCTTACGGACTCCCGGGAGAGCTGGCAAATCTCCCGCATCCTGCAATTGCGGAGCTAAAATGAAGCGATTCACCGTGCCCCGCCCCCTCCCGCCCTCTAGACACGCCCCTCTCCCGGATACAACTTGCCTAAGGTAGGCAAGTATGCCTTAGAAAGAATAATAAAAACAACAACTGGAAACCAGCACAGAGCAGCAAACCACACATTGTGTGAACTAGGGGCTTGCGCTAGGCACACAATGCAGGTTTTTCATGCTGATCACATGATAAACAACTGTTAGGTCCGATATTCCACTAGTGTGTACGCTCCCACAATCATGGTTATCATACCAAAGCCCATCGTAACGTTTGATTTGATTTTATAAACGGACTAAAAATCTCTATAAACGTTGGAACGATGTCGGGCAAATGTGGAAGTGTGTACGCACTGACTACCAGCAGTGTAGGCAGATCTCTATAGAGCGTTTACAGAGTCACCATCTTCACAGACGGTGATGACAGATGAGGAGCACAGATCTGGGGGTAAATCGTGTAGGGTGTACACAAAACTGCATGTTCATCAGGACTGTGCCGTTGCTAAAATCATTACAGAAATCGCATCTGCAGTAATTTTCTGTAGTGTGTACCCAGCTTAACACCTAAAGAGTATTTTTTTTTCAATTTTTTCAAGAAAAATCAAACTGGTCGTTATGAACAAATATTTTAAATGTGTAAACATCGGTCACTTCTTGCTGTGATTATGGCGTATTAATATCTCTTACCAGCTCCAGATAAATCCCTTGACTAAATGGTAGTGAAGGTGTTGACCCTCTGCCATCCATCTCTACATTTCTATTATAATAAAGACATTTCCAGGCCCTTTATTTTTTTACCATTTTATTAAACTGCTTAATCCCCTTCCTACAAATAGCCCACACAGAATCTTCATCCACAACATAATCCAAATTGAATTAAAAGTATAAAAAAATTAATAAATAATACAACCGTTTTTATGAAGCCCCGCTGCTTAACGACATAAAACTTAATGGACCGGAAAAAGCCTTATGTCAGCTAAGTGTAGTGTTACATGTTATCTCCATGAGAGCATTGATGTGTTACTCGTATAACGTGTTTTCCATACTCCATGTATCAGATAGTCAAACGTCCAATGAGCTTCCACCGGTCAACCAATCACAAACGGAGGCCTCTTGTGATTGGCTGACCGGCGAAGGCTTCTCAGGATCAATTGAGTTCAAAGCAATTTTCAACATCTTGGACAAGAAGTTGACGATCACTGTTACATCTGTTCTCCTGCTGCATACATAGGCCAGCATCTACAATATTACAATACATTCTCCACCAGAGTACAGCGTTTTGTTATATGTATGGTTCATTTTCCACACCTACTGTATTTGACAAGGTTACCTAACTATGCAACAGATACTTTTATGTCAAATAAAATAACAGTGATCAATGTAATATGAGATTAGGGGTGTAACTTTTGCATAAGTTCATGTAATAAAAGTTCAAATAAAGCGCTATAGGGTGCGATATACACTTACATGCTCAAAAGTACCGTTGTGCTCATTAGAATCACTGTTGGACCCTTTCCCGCATGTCATTTAGCTTATAGTTGAATTTCCCCCAGACTTTATTGTTTTCAATATTCATTGAATGCATCAATGCTAAAATGGATTTGGTGCACTCTAGGCAAACACAGGGGAAGGTTATTTTAATCTTAAAATATCTTGCGGTCTTAAATGTATATTTTGAGTTGAACGCATTGTAAGATATGTCAATCTGAAATTACAGTGTAGCAATACATCTGGCGTATTTGTGCAAATGACAGATAATAGCGACGTAAAATAGAGTGCAGAGAAGTGTCCGTCGTAGAGATGCATTCGCATTGTTCATTAGACAGCTGTCAGTAGAATACACAGTGCATCATCCCTATGCTAATTTGATATATTAAAAAATAAATTAAAAAAAACATATTACTACATATCAACATACATACATTACAGAGAATAACCATAACAAAATAAAATAAGAGATGGCAAAAAAAAAAATAATTATACGCCCATGACGAGCTTTTTCAGGTGGCCAATCCTTCCAAGAGCTTATTGGACGGCCCCGGGGTGCGGGAGCAGGCCATGCTCTCTGCCTTACACACGTCTAGGGATCAATTTAAAGCTTACCACATCTGTTGGCCAAACCTTTAGATATACTAGAATTACAAGAGTGGGCATTTCATAAAATGAATGCAGAGTTGAAGAGTCAGTCGGTTAAATGTAAAAGCCAGCTGGACCCAGGGAAGTTGCGCCTTCATTGACATTAATAGAAAGTGTAATGTTTCTTGTGCCATC